>NC_141537.1:60815000-60987500 GCF_021556685.1 Rattus norvegicus
ATTGTTTCAAATTAAGAAAAGTTTTTAGATTTGTGTGTGTGTGTGTGTGTGTGTGTGTGTGTGTGTGTGTGTGTGTGTGTATGAATGGATGTATGTATGTTTTACCTATCTGTCTGTGTACACATGCTGCCTACCTCTGGAGGTGGGAAGAAAGTCTCTGATCCCTTAGAACTGAAGTTATGGATGGTTGTGAGACACCGTGTGGGGCTTGGGAACCCAACCTGGGTCCTCTCTAAAAGCAACATGTACTTTTATCTTAGGAGCCATCTGTCCAGCCCCTGTGGTTTCAAATTTTAAGCTGTCCGGCTTCGTATCTGTCCCTTTAGCACTTTTTATTCCTTCTAATTTGAGTAGCCATTTTTATTAGTTTTTGGTTCAAGCAAATAAAAGCAATTAACATGTGTTTCTGTTCATTTACGTGTACTATGGTTTATCTTTATTAATGGAAGGACATCTGGGTTGTTTCAGCTTGGAATTATTAGAAATAAGGCAGTTTTAAACATTTGTATTTTGTTTTTATTTGGGCATAAAATCAGTGATTAAAAGTCTAGGCTGTTTGCTTGTTTGTTTGTTTGTTTTCTTGACAGGGCTTTTCCATGTAGCCTTGGATGTGGTGGAACTTGCTCTGTAGACCAGGCTGGCCTCAAGCTTATAGAGATCCACCTGCCTCCCAATGCTGGCACTAATGGCATGGGCCACTATGGCATGTTTGTTACTGAATTACATGGAAAAAACCTTTGTAAGAAACTGTAGTATATACCTAAAATGGTACAGGTATTCCAGTTTCTGAGTTCTGTGTGTGTGTGTGTGTGTGTGTGTGTGTGTGTGTGTGTGTGTGTGTGTGTGTGAGAGAGAGAGAGAGAGAGAGAGAGAGAAAAGGAGAGAGAGAGAGAGAGAAAAGGAGAGAGAGAGAGAGAGAGAGAGAGAGAGAGAGAGAGAGAGAGAGAGAGAACGAACATGCAAGAGTCTGCTGTTCTCTTCTACCTTATGGTTTTGGGGATTTGAATTCAGGTCATTAGACACTGAGCCATGTCAGTCATCAGAGGTTTCTCTGAATTGGTAATAGCCTTTGAGCCATCACTGGTTTTAAGTTCAGCTGTTCTGATAGGCAAGTATTGATAAATGTCTGTAGACATTTGAGATGGCTATGGTGCTGCACATGTTTTCGTGTGCTTACTCAATGAGTTGTTAGTCGAGTCCTGCCTGTTTTCTAATCAAATTGTTTGTTTTTTTCTAAAAGCCTAATGGTTATGAATACTTGTGTATTTTAGATGTAATTCCTCTTTCGAACATATAAATAGGTCCTTCCAGGCTGTATATTCTCATTTTATCCTTTTAACAGAGTCCTTACCAGCAGAGCAAGATTTTAATCTTTCTGTAGACTGATTTTTTGCTCTTATAGATTAGTGGGGTTGTGTGTAAGAACTTGTCTAGGATTTAGAGAAAGGATAATCGTGTATTGTGGGTAGTGATATGAGAAAGGAAAGAAAAAATAACATTGTGTAGCTATTATAGAAATAGTACAGAGACCCCTCACAGAACTTTAGGACCCAGCAGCCCTACTCCTGGGTGTGTAAAAGTCATTACATCAAAGAGATACCCACATCCCTGCTTATTGGCAGCACTAGTCATAGGAACCAGAATTACAGAGTCAGCCAAGATGTCCATCAGCAGATGAATGGATTTAAAAAATTGTGTGCTAACAAAATGGCTCAGTGGTTAAGAACACTTGCTGTTCTGCATATGATTGAAGTTTTATTGACAGCATCTATATAGTGGCTCACGATCATCTAGAACTCCAGTCTCAGGGGTTCTGGTACCCTCTTCTGGCCTCCAATGCATACACATAAATGATTCACATACACAGGCATACATGTGTATACACAGATTATTTTTAAAGATGTGTGTGTATGTGTGTGTGTGTGTTCATGAATATATGTGGGTGGCAAGGAGCAGGGGTTGGGAAGAATACTGTTTAACTATAAAAAGGATGCAATCCTGCCATTGCATGACTGAAACTTGAGGACATTATGTTAAGTAAAATAAATTAGGTATAGAAAGACAAATATTGCAGAATCTGAAGACATTAATCACATAATAGTAGATGTGCAATAGTACTTAGTAGAAACTAGGAGAGAAAGCAGTCATAGATACAGTTGCTATAGTTCTCATATATTAGAAAATTGGGCAGGTTGGGGATTTAGCTCAGTGGTAGAGCGTTTGCCTAGCAAGCGCAAGGCCCTGGGTTCGGTCCCCAGCTCCGAAAAAAAGAAAAGAAAAAAAAAAAAGGAAAAGAAAATTGGGGAACTAATCCAGAGCAATTAATTGTACATGTCAAAATAACTATAAAGACTTGAGTTCCCAGGATCATAGGCATGTTGGTATTTGAGGAATAGAAGTTCTAAGTACTCTGGTTTGGTCATTATATAGTGTATTTGCACATAGATTTGATTTATAATGTCACATAAGTGAGTATAAATATTATATGTTAATTTAAAAAAAATAGAAACCTGGGAGCTGGAAAGATGGCTCAGTAGTTAGAAAGACCATTTGGTAGTCTCAGAGGTCCTGAGTCCATTTCCAGCTTTCATGTTTGTTGATGTACAAATGCCTGAAACTCCAACTCCAAAGAATCTGACATCCTCTTTGGTCTCTGTGGGCACTTAAATGCAGACAAGTAGGCAGGCAGTCACTCACCCAAGTGGGGACACATACACACTCTTTTCTCTCTCTCTCTCTCTCTCTCTCTCTCTCTCTCTCTCTCTCCCTCCCTCCCTCCCTCCCTCCCTCCCTCCCTTCATCCCTTCCGCCGTCCCTCCCTCCCTCCCTCTCTCCCTTCCTCCCTGCCTTCCTTCCTCTCTCCCTCCCTTCTTCCCTCCCTCCCTCTCTCCCTTCCTCCCTGCCTTCCTTCCTCTCTCCCTCCCTTCTTCCCTTCCTCCATCCCTCCCTCCCTCCCTCTCTCCCTTCCTCTCTCCCTTCCTCTCTCCCTCCCAACATACTCTCACACACTTATTAATGAGTCCCCTCCTTCCTTGGAGCTTAGTTTCCATTGTTGCTGGAAAGAAATTGTTGGGTGTGGGTGTGGGTGTGGGTGTGGGTGTGGGTGTGGGTGTGGGTGTGGGTGTGGGTGTGGGTGTGGGTGTGGGTGTGGGTGTTAGGAAATAGTTGGGCATTAAAGCCAGGAATGGAAGCTACTTTGTGCTGGTAGAAATGGAGCCCCCGTTAGGTCCTAGCTGCTGCCAGCCAGGCCATTGCCTCCTTCTCA
Source organism: Rattus norvegicus (assembly GCF_021556685.1). Lineage (NCBI taxonomy): Eukaryota > Metazoa > Chordata > Mammalia > Rodentia > Muridae > Rattus > Rattus norvegicus. Next base: position 60,818,266 of record NC_141537.1, read on the forward strand.
AGGTTGCCCAGCACCCCTGACTCTGTGCAAGAAAGGACATCTGAACCCCCCAAACCCCAAACTTCCAGGCCTGCTGGTTTGTGTGTTCTGTTCTACATTTGTTTGTTTTGTTTTTCCCTTTTTCTTGCTTATCCTAGCTAGAGGTCTGGAATTTTTGTTTGTTTTGTTTTTAAGTACTGAGGCTTCGTCTTCATTCTTTTTCCATAGTTCTCATTTTTAGTTTGATTTTTACTGAAATTTTTGTTTTACTTTTTATTTTTTGTGATATTCAAGGTTACACGTCTTTTTTTTTTTTTTTTTCCTAGCTTTTTAGGGTGATAGCTTAGGTGGTTGATTTTAAAATCTTCCTAATTTTCTAGTATGTATTTAACACATCTGTTAGTGTTGTTTTCATAGTATTACACCGTTTCAGTAAATTTTCTTTTCTTTAAAAATTTTTTTTATTTAGTTCGATTTATTTCTGTGTTTATCCTGAGGCTTCCTTGATTTGTGTATTATTTGGAACTGTGTTGTATCTACTAAGTATTTTAAGATTTTCTAACTATCTTCTATGAATGATTCTAATTTAATCCCGTTGAGGTCTGAGCTGCTTGTGTGTTCCTAACAGGTTTTCCAGTGGTAGTGAGTGCGCCTGTGTGAGTTGAGAAGAATGCACTTTGCTGTTGGTGAAGTGTTCTGTGTACGTCAGTTACATCCAGTTGATTGATAGTGCTTTTTAGTTCAGTAGTGTTCTGAGTGTCTGCCTGCTGAATCTGTCAGTTGCTGAAAGTGGGAGGTTGGGAATCTGCAATTATAATAGTGCTTCTTGCAATTCTGACAATTTTTCCCTCCAGTATTTTGACACTTTTTTTGTTTGGTACTGTCACATTAAGAATTGTTGTGTCTTCTTGAAGAATTGACATATTTCAGTAATGCCCCTCTGTCCCTGATGATTTCCCCTTCTTAAGTAAGCCTGATATGGATCCGGCCATTCCGCCTTCTATCTAAAACATGCTGCAATTTCATCTGGTTCTTTACATTCCCCCGAGTCCTTCATTTTTATGTGGGTTTCTCATAGGTGATGTATTGGAGCAGTTGTTTTTCTTACCCATTCCAGCATTTTTTTAAGTTGGTTTAGTTCAGCCATTTACATACAAATTGATTATTGATACAATTGGATTGATAGCTACCTTATGTAAAACTGTTTTCCATTTCATACACTTGTTTCTTGCATCTTTTTTCTATCTCTGATTTGAAGTGAGCCTCCAATGTAACTTTATTTTTTTACATAGTTATTATATTTCTCTTAAATTTTTTAGTGCTTGTGTTAATACAAGAGTGTATTTTGTACACTTCTAGAGGGTTAGAGTCCACAAAGGCTGGAACAGGAAGCTAAAAATTCACACCTTGAACTGCAAGCTTGAAGCAAAGAGAGCAACTAGAAGCAGGCAAGAAGGCCGTATTACCTGAACCTCCCCAGACAGTGCTATCAGCTGAGGCCCCCGTGTTGAAATGCCCGAGACTGCAGAGGCATTTTCTTATTTAAACCATCATACTGCTTATCCTAAAGATTGTTAAATATGTTTATAACTAATCTAACTCTAACTTTAATATTAAACTACTTATGAGTGGTATAGATACTGATTTTTAGAATATATTCTGTTCCTCTTTTGTTAGGACTGTAGCAGAGTGCCACAGAGTAGGGGGTTTGTAATAGGGAATGTATTGGATTACAGTTTTTGAAGCTGAGCTATCCAAGATTCAGGAACTAGCGTGTGGAAAAAGGTCTTCTGTGGGAAGTGTCCTGTGGCAGAAGGGTAGGAAAGGGCGTGAGGGTAACAGAGACTCTGCTTTATCCTTCCTGAATGTGCTCAGTATGCAGGATATGTGACAAAATCGAAAGAGTCAGGAGTCTGCTTTATGACTACTCATCTCGGGAAGTTCCCGTATTGATTGGGAAAATATTGATTCTTTGTCAGTTTCATACATGTGTACATTGATCTTACACACCCCCAACATGCCATCATGATCCCAACATGTTTCCTTCTCATCTTTATGCCCTCTCCTTTTTTATAAAACAAAGCAACAACAACAAAAAGCTCACTGAGTCCAGGTAGTGCTACTGACTGGACTGTGGACTGATCTTGTTGTGCAGGTAATCAGGTAATCATGATTGCAGTGCGGTCATGAATGTAGCAGCCGTCATGCCAGCATGCTGCATCTTACAGGTTTCCACCCCATCCTTCAACTTGTACATTTTCTCCCCTTTCCTCACTGTGTTGCGGGAGTGTGGCAGAACAACGGAGTAGTTGTCCCATTTGAGTACTTAACAGTCATTTTTTCTCAGTACTTTGACCTAGTTATGACTCTTTTCATTAATTGTTGCTTGCTATCGAATCTGCTTCTCTGGTAGGGGTTGAGAGCAGCACTCATCTGTGGGCATAAGCAAATATCTGGAAGGCATTTTGACATGGGTTGCCCCCACCCTCATGACCTGTGATCCCTAGAACCATGGCTTTTTGACTAGGTTTACAGTGCCAGGCACGAATTCCCTTCTGAGGAGCAGGGCTCAGAGCCAACCAGAAAGTGGTTGATTATCCTGTAATCTGTAACCTTCACGCCATTACTGTACTGGTGGGTACTTCTTACCTGGTAAATTAGTATTGTAATGACCAGGATTCATTGCTGAGTCATACCTTTGATGACTCAACTCTCTGACCTGTCTGCGTAGCACCTTCCAGAGTTACGAAGATTAACTGAAGAAGTCTCCAGGTCAGCTCCAGGTTGATTTCTGTATGTCCAACAATCAAATGTGTGCTGAGGGGCAGTAGAGTATTTAAGATCTAGTTTTTGTGGTCATAAAGAGCAGTGGAAATATTGTTTTCAGGAGTGAGGGTGGGGGAGTAATGGAACTTTTTTGATGAATAGCTTACAAGGAAGCATCTCACTCCTGGTACTAAGTTTCATTTAATAACCCATGTCTTCTGAGAAAATTATTGCTCACCCACAGAGGAAACTGTGTTCAAATTCAAATACCTTTACTTTCTTTTTAATAGCTTACAAAGTAGTGGAGGATCTTTAATACATTCTTAGTTTTGACTACCCCTGTCTCTTCCTCCACTTACTCACTATGACCTGCCCCACTTAAACCTTTAACCCTGAGTACTCCCTCTCTATTTGCCTATAGAGTTTTGATGAGAAGTTTAATGTAATTCTTATCTTTGTTTCTCTGTAGTGGACTTTTTCCCACTCTTTGTGACTTTTTTTCATGACTTACTCCGTGGTTTTGGTTTTCTACTGTTTGAATATGCTATGCCTGTGTGCTAGTTTTTATCAGCATGACACAAACCTAGATTTTCCTAAGAAGAGGGAACCCTAATTAAGGGGTTTCCCCTATCAGAGTGGCCTGTGGACATGGCTGTGGGGCATTCTCTTGGTTAATGATTGATTGCTACATAGGCAAGTGGTCCTGGGTTGTATGAAAAGCAAATAAACTTGAGCAAGCTATAGAGAACAAGCCAGCATGCCGAGTTCCTCTGCGCTGCTTGCCTCTGCCCCTGCTTCAGTTCTTAGTCTGATTTTTCTTAAACACAGCCGTCTACCCCCTACCTCCCCTGTTTGGTTTTGGTATAGCTTTTATCACAACAATAGAGAAACTTAACCAACATAGTCTAGATGTAGATTTTCTTCCCTGTTTTCTTTCTATTATTATTATTATTATTATTGTGTTGTATTTGTTTCTTGGTTTTGTCTTGTCTTCCTGGATAGATTGTTTGATATCTGTCTGTTATTGGCTTCTAAAATTTCTCAGTTCCTGTATCTCCTTAAGTATTTCTGTTCCTGTTTTTTTATTGCAGCTATGCATATGTCATAGCTCTTGGATTTCTTGCTCCCCTTAGACACCCCCACTCTCCCCTCACCCCCTTTTCAGCTTGGAATTTTCTGTTAGAATATTTCCAAGCACAGCTTCTTTCTTTAATGTTACTACCTATCCTATGTACTACCTACTTATTTCCTTAGAACCCTTAAAGTGATACTCATAGTTATTGAAAAACATTTCTTTTTTTTTTTTTTTTTTTTTTGGTTCTTTTTTTCGGAGCTGGGGACCGAACCCAGGGCCTTGCGCTTCCTAGGCAAGCGCTCTACCACTGAGCTAAATCCCCAGCCCCTGAAAAACATTTCTTATCTGGCAATTCTAAAACCTGTATTACCTCTGAGTCTGGTTCTAATATGTTATGTGTTCAAACTTAAAAAGAAAAAGATCTTTGAGGAACCTTTCCCTCTCCGCTCCCAATCTTTCCTTCTCCCTTCTCATGTCCTCTCCTCCCAGTTCCCGTGCAGCCTCTTATGCATTGGGATTACAGGTGTTTGCTTGATACTGTGTTCAGTTCTAGCATGCTTTCTTATTGTGAATTCATTGGTCAGTGTCCATCCAGTTCCTTTTCTATGACATGTCATCACAAGGAGGTAACCTATAACCTCTGTACAACATTGTCTTCCTGAGGTGGTGAGCCTCCAGGCGGGGTGCTAGAAATTCAACACTGGTTCTCTGCAAAAACAAGGTCTTTTAACCACTGAGCCACCTCTGCAGCAGCCCTGTTTGTTTTTTCAGTTGATAGCGTTTGGAAGAATACTAGTCATATTATTTATTTATTTTTTTTAAGTTTCACAGTTAGGGTTTGTGTGTTTTTTTTTTTTTTTGTGTGGTTGTGTTGGGATTATTTGTGTCAGTATGAACTCTGGGTATTATTTTAGGCTTCCTGTTAGAACCTCATTCTACAGCCTTTGTTTCTATTCTTTTCCAGCTTCTCTCATACCTCTAGATTGGCTCCTCCTTGGCCCAGCATTCTTTCTAATGCTTTTTAAAATTTATATTAATTAGAGGCTTCCTGTGCTTCTTTTTACTGTTTATATACTATTCTCTTTCAAACTGCAAACATTGTATAACTTTGTGGTAGTTCCAATAGTTTTATGATGGTGAATTATTTCCTCTTTTTGACCATTGATTTACTATTTTAACTAATCACTTCAGTTTTCTTTCTTTCTATTCTTTTAATTCTAGGAACATTTTAGTGGATAAACCAAATGATCAGTCTTCCAGATGGTCTTCAGAGAGCAACTATCCTCCCCAGGTAAGATCACATGTAGCAATCTACATTAGACCGTTAGAAGGTGGCATAGATGGGCACTTGCTCAATTGCTGTCTGTTTTCTAGGATCCGTTGAGAGTTGGTTTTTGTCTTTGGGATTGTGAGCAACATTTTCTTTTTGGTCTGTTAAATTTTTATTTTATGGGTAAAAACAATGTAGGATCTGATGAGACACTTTTACTTCCTATTGAAATTTTAAATTCTGATTTATATTTTTAATGTATCAATAAGGATGCAAAATTAAGTTGTTTTGTTTTGTTCTTAAAAAAACAAACCAACTTATGAAGAAAATGTTAGGTAAAGACTGTAGTGCTGCTCTGTGTAAGCCAGGTTATGTTCTCATTCTGTTACCCTCACATCATTCTGTAAATGTTAGTAAGTTGAACTTTGACTGAGTGGCCTTTTGAGAAAAGTCAACATGATTTGTTACACTATTATTTATTTTTTAAAAATTATGTGTGTATGTGTTGAGCGTGGATGAGTGTGTACAGGGGAGATGCAAGGATGAATTATGAGAGTCCGTCCTTCCATCATACGAGTTTTGCAAGCACCATCACCCGCTAAGCCGTTGTGCTGGCTAGGAATGCTATGCTATGTTCAGATGGCATGCGTAGACGGTGCTATGGCCAGGAGCTGTAGACTCCGTTTTCCTGCTAAGTACTGCTCTTATTTACAAAGATGATTCTTTCATTATGCATGCTTACAGTGTAATAGGCGCATTTATACTGAGTGTCTGTATCTTCGAAGATGTCATAAAGTAGATGGGTAAACAAACAATGTAGTGGAGTTCATGGGAGCCTTGTTTCTACACTTACTTTTCTTTTTCTTTATTTGTCTGTTACAATAGCTATTTGGGTCACTTGATAGTTATATACTTTATCTCAAAATGTTATTTATTACCCAAACATGGTGCCACTATATTGTCAGAGCGAAGATTGTATTTTTATTTACTTTGACATTATTACTGAAATTATAATGTTTTACTGTGAATTTTCCATTTTTAACTATTTTAAAGGTAGTATCATTTAATGTTTTTTATATATTTCTTTCTCATTCGTTAAAAAAAGTATTAGTAAGTACTCAAAGGCACCAAATCAAATATTGGGAATAGAGCTGTGAAATGTTTTTTCTGTTCCTGATGAATCAAGCAGAATCCTGAATCAGCATTCCATCTATTTTTTTTAAAGATTTATTTATTTATTTTATGTATTGTGTACACTGTAACTGTCTTCAGGCACACCAGAAGAGCACATCAGATCTCATTACAGATGGTTGTGAGCCAGCATATGGCTGCTGGGAATTGAACTCAGGACCTTTGGAAGAGCAGGCAGTGCTCTTAACCACTGAGCCATCGCTCTAGCCTAGCATTCCATCTATTGCATCATTGGACAAAAGAAACCTAAAGTTTTGTAATTAAGTAAACTTAGTTTAATTTTGAAGTAGATAACATGTGATCAATGTGTCTTGTTGGAAAAACAAACAAACAAACAAATAAACAAACAAACAAGAGTGAAAAGAAAAAAGAACTTCAAGTTCAGGGAGTTGTATTATTTAAATAAATCCTGTCTGTGGGAGATTTGTTACTGGCTCCAAGTATGAAAAACACATACACAGCCTTTATATTTTGATATGCCTTAAACAGTGCAATAGCTGGGCCACTTCCTAACCTCCATGTGGTTAGTCCACCTCCCACCGATAATCCTGACTTATCAATTACCAAATTCTATATTCTACTGTGGCTGCTCTGTACCCATTGGGCAGCCCTCTGGGCCATGCTCTTCTGGCTCCTTCACATGGCTGGTATGTCTCCTGTCCTCCACTCTTCTCAGTATGCTGTCTCCTCTCTTCCACCTCTCTTGGCAAGGCAGATCTTCTTCCTCCTTCCTCTTCCTCCTCCTCCCAGTCTCAAATCCTGCCTCTGTCTGCCCTGCCCAGCCATTGGCTGACTGCATCTTTATTTACCAGTCAGAACCAACTGGGGGCAAGGACTATCAGTGTCTTTCTCATGCAAACAGTTTTGGGGACCCAAATTAGCATCAGAATGTAAGCAGCATTAGGCCCTCTATGGGGAGTGAGTTGGCCTTAAAGGAATAACGTGAAAATAATGGAGGTCACTCAACACCACCTTTTAGCCTCTATACACTATTTCCTCATACACACAAATAAATACATAAATAATAAGTTCAGGGAGAAATTAATGAGAAACAAAAAGTAGTACCAAAAAATTATTAAAACAAAGAGCTGGTTTTTTGAAAAGATAAACAAGATCTATAAACTTAGACAAAATGACCGAAAGAGATATCTCAAATTTATAAAATTAGAAATGGAAATACTTTAAAAATATCTGCTCACTGAGTGTGATGACACATGCCTTTAACCAAGGACTCCTGAGGTAGGCAGAGACTGGCAGATCCAAGGCCAGCCAGATTTACATAGCGAGTGCCAGACCAATCAGGGCTACTTAGTGAGACCCTGTCTCAATACCCAACATAGGAATGTACATACTTGTGTTCTATTTCGTTGGGAAATCTGAAAGGAATGATGTGTTTCTAGGTTCATATAACCTACCAAAATTAGACTATGGTGAAATAATTTAAACACTTCTGTAACAAGCCAAGAGATTGAATAAATAATAATAAAAAATCTAACTAGAGGGGCTGGAGAGATGGCTCAGCGGTTAAGAGCACTGACTGCTCTTCCCGAGGTCCTGAGTTCAAATCCCAGCAACCACATGGTGGCTCACAACCATCTGTAATGGGGTCTGATGCCCTCTTCTGGTGTGTCTGAAGACAGTTATAGTGTACTTATACATTAAATAAATAAATAAATAAATAAATAAATAAATAAATAAATAAATAAAATATCTAACTAGAAAAATATAGTTCCAGTTGGATTCACTGGTGAGTTTTACCACACCTCCAAAGAACTAAAAGTAATTCTTCTAAAATTCTTTCATAAAATAGGAAATGAAAAAACATTACCAAACACTTAATTATAAAGGCAGTATTATTTGTATCAAAATTCTGTAAACACACAGTTAGATTAATCTAATGCCATAAAATTTCTCAGCAGAGTTCTTACAAACTGAATATAGGAGCACATAAAAAGGATCACCACTTTAATCAAGTCAGCTTTAGTCCACAGATATTGGAGGGGCTCAACATTCAGGAATCAGGGAATGTAATATGTCATAGGAATGGACTCAGTGACCATAATTGCACGATCGTCTCAATGGTTGCTAAAAACATTTTTGATATCATACAACTTGTTATCATGATTAAAAAAAAAACCTGAAGTGGGAGCTGAAGATATTTTTCAACAGTTCAGACGGTTAGCTGCACTTCTGGAAGATATGGGTTCAACTCCCAGCACCCACATGGCAATTTAAAACCTTCTATAACTCTGGAGGGTCCATCGCCCTCTTCTGGCCTTCACTGGCACCAGCAATACTTTTATTGCATGCAGGCAAAATACCTGAGGAGCTGTGTAGAAGGAACATATCTCCATGTTATAAAGGCTATATATAACCAATCTATAGCCGACATACTAGATGGGGCAGCGCTCAAAGCATTTCCACTAAAGTCAAAGAAGATAAGGGTGTTCATTTTCATCAGTTATTCTGTACAGTTCTGGGATTCTTAGCTAGAGGGTCAAGACTAGAGAACAAAAGGCATAAAAGTAGGACAGATCTGCAGATGATTATAAGATTCTACAGACTGTATCAGAAAACTCTTAGAGCTGACAGACACTTTGAGTAAAGTGGCAGGCTACAAAATCAGTAGCAGTCTTGTACACCAGCAGCATGTTGAGAAAGAAGTTAGATAACAGTCCTATCACAGTTCACACCCATATCCTGAACTAAATCTAACGAGGGATGGGAAAGACATCGAAAACATTAAAACAGTCAAAAGAGAAATTCAAAAAGGCACTAGAAGATAAAAAGATCGCCTGTGTTCATGAATTGGAGGACATGGCTATAACAATAGTAGTCTACAGGATTGAACGGAATCCCAATAAAAAAGCCAATACCATCTTTAACAAAAATAGAAAAAGGAATCTTAAAATTTATTTGGGAAAACAAAAGAATTCCAATATCCAATATATCGATCCTGTGTTGTCTGTCCACTCCTCTCCACACACCCCACTCCCAGAAAGAAAGAAAGCAACTGAGCAAGGAGAGGTGTTATTATGGAGCCAAAGCTTAGCGTGATACTGCACAGTCAGAAATGCAGATCAGTGCAGCAGAGTAGAATATCCAGATACAAGTCCATGCTGCTACAGCCACCCAGTTTTTCACAGAGATGCTAAAAATACTCAATAGAGTAGAGATAGACCCTTTAACATGATATCTGGAAAAACTGGGTATCTGCATGTGAAACTTTATGGTGTGCTTTTCTGATGTTATACCTGAGAATCTGTAGTCAAATCTAATACCATAAAAATTTACTCATGTGCTTTTTGTGTAGTGCTTCCAAGTTTTAATCTAAATTATATCTAAATATTTTAGTCTAAAATGAATTTTGATCAGTTTTGATTATTTGTAAGTGTTGTGTGTATGTATAATTATGCAATGAGATTTTTTTGATCTACCAACTTCATTCTGTGGGAATAGGTAGTTGCTATTTTTGAATTTTAATCTTGCTCTATCTGGTTAGTCCTGGTCTGGTGTGTCTTTGTTTCATTCAGTATCATTCACTGAAATGATCACTATGTTTCTTTCAGTCTGTTTTCAGCATTTAGGAGAATATAGTTGGCAGCCTCTGTTGAGTGAAGAATAGTAACAGTCATTATTAGGGTGTTGTATATTATTCTCTTAGCTTTAAAACAAAATAAAACAAAAACTCTTGAAACCTGCCATCCTAAGTTGGAACTTTCTTACTATTCTGTTAGCTGTCAGAAGTTCTAATGTCTAAAGTTGTTACATGTGTTAAGCAGAGAGTATTAGTTTTGTTTCTTCTTTTTCTCTTTTTCCCTTAGTACTTGATTCTGAAGCTTGAAAGGCCTGCTATAGTTCAGAATATTACATTTGGAAAATATGAGAAAACTCATGTCTGCAATTTGAAGAAATTCAAAGTTTTCGGTGGAATGAATGAAGAAAATATGACAGAGCTGCTGTCCAGGTGGGTTTGGATGTAGGGTAGAATGGACTGTCTTTGAAACATACTGTAGACCTTGTCTACTTTCTTCATAGCTGAATCTCTCTGTGCCCCTTTCTGGTTTTATTCCTAGAACCTTTGTTAATACTGTGGCTTAAGTTGATAGGTTTTTGTTTTTGTTTTTTTAAGTACCAGATAGATATTGGTTAAAATTGTTAAATAATGGAGAATCAAATATTTGTTTCTTTTTTGCCCCACTCATAATTTTGATCTGTCAATAACTTTAGAAATATTTTCTACTTTATGATAATCTCTGATACTGCCAAAGGCCTGTGTTCAGTTCCCATCACTTCCAAAACAAACTACCCATTTGTGGGTAGTAGGACAAAAGCCATGGCTATTAGAAAATATAAATCTAACTCAAAGCATGAATTGCCTACTCCAGAAATAATACTATAAGATTTTACAGTTAGAAATGAAAAAAGGGGAAGGTTCGGTAATTGAAAACAAAAAATGACAGCATGTCTTGCCATCTGGAAAGAGCACTATAACCAGGAGTTCTAGAACATTAAATTCCAAGCATGCGGAAAGGTCATACAATCAGCAGAAACAAAGCCATGGCAATTTGGAATGTATTTGTGACATAGTTACCCCATTAAGAAAATACTTTATTCTCTGATTTAAGTCATGTGAGTATTTTAGGGTGTCAGATGGTCTGATGGTAAGGGATTTTCCTATAAACATTTGCATCAATCTTGGTTAAACAAGAGATGATATGGGTTCGTTTTTATTTAGGTTAAAGGAGATATTAAATCAGAACAAGATTGCCTTTTGAAATTTGTGGATGATAAAAAGATAACTAAGAAATATAATTACTTGACAAATTCTAATATTTGGCCTTTTGCAGTTGTTATATATGACTGACTTGTTTTTAATTCTTTTCCTACTACTTGAAAATTTTTAAGATTAAATTATATATTAAAGGTAGCCATACATTTCCATACAGCTCGCCACATTCTCTGGTTCGTGTGGAACATTCCTCATTTGCTTTTGTGTAGTTGTAAGACATACAGTATTGCAGTTGACTTGGATGTTCACATTTTGACCAGTTTCCATTTTCAGCCACTTGTTTATATTGTCTTGAGTATACAATGTGAGCATTGGTGTAAGTTAGCCTCTGAGTATAGGATTAGAGTGGTTTACTGTGTTTACTAAATTATGAAATCATGTTTGATAACATGCAGTATTCTCCCCCCCAACAGCGGCTTGAAGAATGATTATAACAAAGAGACATTTACCTTGAAACATAAAATTGATGAACAGATGTTCCCTTGTCGATTCATTAAAATTGGTAAGGTTTTAGTGTTTTTGAATTAAAACCAATTTTTAATGCCTTTGGTTCATAGACTCTAGTGTATGGATGAAGTTTTATAGGTCTCTATGTTTTAGTTTTTAAATTAGTTTGTGGTTAGTTTGTGCACTGGTTTTGACTGCTTTGTGCTCCTAAGGCAGAGATGAATAGTTGGAAGAGATCACGTAGCCCATCAAGCTGAAGAGATTCTGTTGGCCCTTTACAGACTGTTTACCTACAATTATTTTATGAATCCATTTTTAAGTGACAGTTAACTTCATGAGGATATTTTCCAAATGTTTTCGTACTTGGAAGGGTTCTTACAGGGTTTTGTGAGGGTGTAGTTACCTAATTACCTTAATTATCTATGGAGGCTTGTCATTAATTCTAGAGCTGTCATCTGAAACCAAACCCTGATGAGTTTTTGAGGCACTGGAATGTGATTATTTGCTTTGTTCTTGTTTTACCTTTTACACGAAATGTTAACTAAACTGACTTAGTCAGTCTCATAGTTCAGATTTACAAACCACAGTTCAGAAACACTGTCTTAAGACATATATTTACCATCAAGGATTTTAGCTTATGATGGTGCTTGTAATACGTGCTTCTCAGGTTCTTTGTGTTCCTTTAGATTTAATGTTACGAGGGCAGGGACATTGAGGACTGAGCCTTTGGATTTCCATTTCTGCTTCACCTTTAGAAGTATTTTATTAAAATTAGAATCAAAGAAGTCAAATTTATTAGTGAAGAACAATAATTAATGCCACAGTCCCACACATTTGTATTTGAATTTATTTTTGTAATAATAGTGTTCAAGAATAGAGGCTTAAAGGAATAGTTGAAACTCAAGACTATGGTATGGATTATTGTATTTATTCAGGTTCCAGAAAAGCATTGTTTTATTAAAGCCCTTTAAAGACTTGTGTTATACTCTAATTTCTTCCATGTACCTAGTAGTTGAAAAGAAATATTGGATAGGCAGTCAAGTCTTTTAAAATTTCAGTTAGACAGCTATGTCATCTTCAAGTGATCTGTTTCTTATTGTAACTTTCTTTTTTTTTTTAAATAGTTTTTTAATGACTTTATCCATATGCTTTACCTGCATTTATGTGTGTGCAGGTACTATGTACCTATGTATTTATGTACTATGTGCCTAATGCATGAGGAGGTCAGAAGAGAGCATCAGATCCCCTGGATTTGGAATTATGCGTGGTTGTGAGCTGCTATGTGAGTCCTGGGAACTGAACCTGGGTTCCCCAGAAAGAGCTGCAAGTACTCTTAACTGCTGAGCCATCGCTTTATCTCCCCACCTCCGTTGTTCTCGTTAAGACATCTAGTGTGCCCCACACATATACAGCAGATATGCAGCTTGACTTTCATGTGGGTCCTGAACAATTAGAACTGGGGCTATTCCAAAAGATGTTTCCTGTATGTGGGATATGTTCCTCTATCTGGGTTGCCTTGTCTGGCCTCAGTGGAAGAGAAAGTGCCTAGCCTGGCAGAGACTTGAAGTACCAGGTGAGGGATGGATACCAAGGGGGCCTCCACCAGCTCAGAGAAGGCATGGGAGATGGGGGAAGTATTGTGGGAGGGTTGAGTGGGAGTGGGGCAGTGAGTGGGATATAAAGTGAGTAAGAAATAAAAATAACTAATAAAAAAAGACATTAGTGTAGTATTGAATTAGTAGAGAAATTGGCCTCTTTGTCTTGTTCTGACTTGATTAAGAGTACTTAATATTTCCCCAGGTTTATGTTTAAGGATTAAGAAGAATTTTTAAAGTAATTGAACACATTTTTTTCCTTTTAGCTTTTGTTAAGGTGGTAAATTTCTTCACTGTATCTCTTTGGATTGAGTCATCTTGTCATTGAATCATCCTTGAATGAAGTCTGGTTTCTTACAAAGAATACTGGAGATATTTTTGTTGTTGTTGTTACATCTTTCCTACTATTTGGATGTGTCTTCAGAACTGAGATTGCCTTTAAAGATTTGTCCCTTTAACTTTGTTTTCAGGGTTCTATATTGATATATTGATACATATTTGAAATTTACTTTCTATAGTTGGATATAGGTTAAAAATATCTGCTCTATATAGGGCCAGTATATATCACCTCTTATATTGTCTATTTATGGTTTTATTTATTTAGGAATAGATGTATCATGACTTATGTTACAGTTTTTATTAACTAAGAAAATATGATGGCATCAGTCAGATTTGCTTTTTAATATCACAAACCATATTTTAAAAATTAAACACTTGTTTTTAAAATGCATTTGCTAAAATCAGTAATATGTTTGTGTTGTTTGTCCTTTTGAGACAAGAGTTTCACTTTATAGTTCAGACACTCTTGTTCTTTCTACCATAGTCTCCTGAGGGCTCAAAATCTAGATGTGTGGTATGTGCATAGTAATTTTGATGAATAAATTCATATAGACTTAAACATTAGTGACTTTGCTTTGTTAAAACTTGATTTGAATCATATTAATTTTTTCTCTTTTTGCTTTTCCTCCTTAAAGTTCCACTTTTGTCCTGGGGGCCCAGCTTTAATTTTAGCATCTGGTATGTTGAACTCAGTGGCATTGATGATCCTGATATAGTGCAGCCCTGTCTGAACTGGTACAGCAAGGTAGGACCGTGCTTTAAAATTAGACTTTGATACCTAGCAAGGGAGAAATGTGCCAATTTCTTTATTCTTTATTTAAAATGTTGGTAATAGTAAAAATTATGAATAATCAGCTAACATTTTTAAGCATTGTTGTTTGTCAGCAGTCTTAGCTCATTTAAATTATTACTAGTCTATGAGAAGTAATTATCAATCCTCATTATTTTATAGATGAGGGAATAGAGCAGAGAGGTTCACACAGTTGTAAAGTGCTTGGGCCAGTCTTTGGGCTCAAGCAGCATGGCTGTACAGTTTGCTGTTATTATCTTTACTTAGCCCTCAATTTTATTTATATACAGTGATATGAATATTTTGAATGCATTTTTAGTGGGTTACTTACACCCTGGTAGAACATTTTATGTTTGACCACGATCGAAATGCCTGAGTCGGCTTGCTAGCTAGATGTTGCTCACTCTACTAGAACCGCTGTTACATACATTACAATACACCAGGTCCAAAGGCAAAAAATAAAATAAAGTCAGCAGTATACAGAATCACTCTGATTATTTGATGCGTTTACATATTGACAGTTATATTGTATAAGGAATAGGTATTTGACAATGTTGTATTAGTTGAGAAGTGAGGTAACTCTAAACTGGCTGTTTTTCAAGTCTTTGGTATATTTTTTTATTCACGGGTAATGTTTATTGGTAAATCTTTTTAGTTGCATACAGTGTTTTATGTAATTGGGTTTTTAAATTCTCATTGTAAAGCAATGCGCTTAGAAAATTTAAGGTAATTTCAGAACATATTTTTAACTTGTTTGTTTCTCAACTATTTTTCTGAGTTTATATTTGTTTCTAGCATTCACCCTGTTAAAGAAAGTGCTTTGTAAATTGAGTGCTGACTTTGAAATTCATTGTGTTCTTTATCTTAGTCTGTGCATTGGAATATTATTAGTTGATGTCCTGGGAATTGTAAAATGTACATCCTAAAGGGACTTTTAATATAGACATTTTTTGTTGTTTTGTTTTTTGAGATAGAGTTTCTCTGTGTAGTCTTGGCTGTCTTGGAGCTTGCTCTGTAGAGCAGGCTGTCGTCAAACTCACAGAGCTCTACTTGCCTCTGCCTCCTGAGTGCTGGGATTAAAGGCATGTGCCATCACTGCCTGGCAGCTTTTTGCTTTTTCTTTTTTTCCTTCTTTAGTAAAAGGCTTTTGAGTTATATCTGGTTTGGTCTCCTTTGATAGCATACTTGTGATCTGGGCTAGTTATTACAGTAGCATTCAGTTTTAGTCTTACTATTTGACAGGTGAAAATAAAGGCAACCAGTGTACAAGATTAAATACAGCGCTTGGTGTATAGTAAATACCCAGTTTACTTTGTTTAATCGTTAACTGTTTCCTACAGTGGCAGCTAAGCAGCTCTCTTTTTTTCCCCTACTTTTCTTGTGTTCTAGTAGTACCGCGAACAGGAAGCCATTCGCCTTTGTCTAAAACACTTCAGACAACACAACTATACAGAGGCTTTTGAATCCCTGCAGAAGAAAACCAAGATTGCACTGGAGCATCCAATGTTGACAGATATGCACGACAAATTGGTGTTAAAGGGTGACTTTGATGCTTGCGAGGAGTTGATTGAAAAAGCGGTAAATGGTAAGAAACTATGAAGCTTGTATTAGGAATATTTCAGTATTTACAGGAAACTTTCTAAAAGAATATATGCTGCCTGCATCTATTCTCTTTTATATATTTTTCTGTGCTCTTTATAAAATTTGCTTATTTTCTTGGAGTAGGGAATTCTTTAATTAAGATAGGTTTATAATATCACAAGAATTTAGAAAAAGAAACAGGTTTGAATTCATTTACCTACATTACAATGTCATTCTGGGAAACCAGGAGCTTAACTAAAAATAAATCAGGAAAACATTTGTTGGTACTACTGTTATCACTGATTTATTGCTTTAAGTGATTCTTTTCAATAGCCAGTGTTTACTTTTTAGTAGTATGATTTGCATAGGAGAGGGTTACATAACCAAAAAGTATTGACAGATGTAACAGACAAGGAAATCGGCACTAAAATGATTTTCTTTGTAGTGTGAATGAGATAATACATAATCTTTGATTTTTCTTGTAGAATTGTGACTTTCTTAAGTGACCTATAATTTGGCTTTCAATATGTATATATGATATAATGAGATGCTTTGAATTTTAATATTTAAGGTTTCAGTTATTTGAAATAGAAAGAAGGCTCTGTTGTTTTTTAGTGAATGAGAAGAACTTTCTTTTATCCTTTTCCCCCGTTTTTTTCTTCCACAGTGGTTTTCATAGGGACCAAGAATATTATAGATACTCAGTATAAAGCTTGTGAAGGGCCAGGGTCTGGCTCATTTGTAGAATACTTGCTTAGTGTACACAAAGCTCTGGTTTTGAACGTCAGCATTGCATGAACTAGGCCTGATCCAGCCCTGGAGAGAGTATAGAAGCAAGAGGGTCAGTAGTTCAATGACATTTTGAGTGACACAGCAAGTTCCAAGCTTGCCTGTGCTATTTAAGACTTTCTCAGCAAACAAACAAACTTGTGGAGTTGAATCCAGCATATCTTTTTATATAGAGAATAAGGAATAATAATAATGTATTTTAGTCCTTTGATTTCATATATTTTAATCTCTTTGCTGTTGTTATCCATTATTGCTAGGTGTTTGCATTATTCAGAGATTGTGTTAGGTAATTTATAACTAAGAAAACCAGAACTTGTTCTTTTCTGTTTTAGCTTTTTAACTTTGCCCTAAACCAACAGCTCCCATTGTTAAGTACATTGGCAAAACTACTCCCAAGCCTTATACACCACTGTAACTTACTTGATGACGACTCCTATTTACAAATAAGGGAGCAATAGTGTTGAAATTGAGGATACTTAAGAAGAATGCCGATAATTAGTGTCATATCAAACTATTAAAAAGTGCCACCAATGAAAGTATATAAATGTGTCTCAATTTCTAAGTGTGAGTTTGCATATTTTTTCTCATCTCAGCATGAGAGAGGTATATAGGTCATTTTATAATTTTAAGTTGACCTGTTTTGCATCTTTATTACTAAGGCATCTGATTTTACTGTGTTTATGATATAACGTAATAGCAGCTCCCATGTGTAATTTCATTTTATTATAAGGTAGATTAATGATAATTACATTTCTAAACTGATTTCAGTTGAATGCCCATTGTTAGGAAAAGCTGTTAAAAGCTCATGCAACTCTCTTTCCTATAGTTGCTTGCAATTCTGAGTCTAGAAAGGGAGCCTGGTTTAGCAGAAGTGATAGTAACCCAAACGTAGAGCCACATTGTATCCTGTGTTGCCAAGGGCTTTCTCAGTTGCCTGGGAGCACTTAGTTCATAGTGATTCCTTTCAGGGTTCTTCAGCTCGCTGCTGACCTCACTGATGATGATCTGTTGAACAAATAAGGAAAAGAACAGTGGAGAAACTTTTGGCTTCTCTTCCACTGAAAACGTAGAAG
Source organism: Rattus norvegicus (assembly GCF_021556685.1). NCBI lineage: Eukaryota > Metazoa > Chordata > Mammalia > Rodentia > Muridae > Rattus > Rattus norvegicus. The sequence continues at coordinate 60,835,953 of NC_141537.1, forward strand.
AGGCCAAGAAGTTTTTGCCCACTGCGTAGGAAAGTAGGACATCGAAACATCTTTTATCCAGCTTCTTATAATGGAGCAAGCAAAAATCTCTTTTTTTTTCTAACACCTAAAATTTTCATATGAGAATAAGACTAAGCTTTGTTAAAAAAAAAAAAAAAAGACAAGCTCATTTTGCCTTTGTAGAGGTTGGTTTATAGATATATATATAACGGCACTCTAAGCTATACATACTTGGAATATATAGTGTGATCTACATGTTGACATGTGTGTGTGCCCACATACCTGACCCACCACCACTCTACATAGTAGCAAGCATTGACAGCCCCTGCGTTTTCCTTCCTTCTCTTGTGATCTAGCCCTCCTTCATTGCTTGCCTTTTATCCTTTGGCAGCTGTTTGCTTTCTGTCACTATAGATGAGATTGTGTTTCTGTAACTTCATGTAAATAGACCATATTCTTGGACTTCTTTCAGTTGACTTATTTGGAATTTCATCTATGTTTGTCGAAACTCGTTTTCTCATTGCTAAGTCAGACATGATACAGATATACTAATTTTCTTCTGCACTCATCTGTTGATAGACATTTGGGCTACTCACACTTGCGGGCTATTGCTGTCGATATGAACATTTGTATATACATCTTTGTATGGAAATACATTTTCACTTCTTTGTGTAGGTACTCAGGAATAGAACCAGCAGGTGACATATTATTGTCTGTCTGTTTTAATGTTTAAACTCTCAGTTCTTCAGCATTGCTGTCTTTTCTCCATACAATAATGCATAAAAGTTTCATTTGTGTGGCAATGATTAAGATAAGATCATGAAATTGAGAAGGAGTAAGGAGGGTATGGCAAGAGGTGAAGGGAAGAGTGGTTGGTGAAAATGATGTAAATATGGTGCTCATGTTTGGAATTCTAGTAAAACAAAATAATAAAAATTTAAAAAGCTAGTTGCTATGCACAATTGCCCATACACTGTAATGTCTGTCAATAATTGTAATATTAGCTATTCTAACCTAGGTCTGTGTTTTCTGCTTTCAATTAGTAATAACTAATGCTTGTCATATTGTCATCTTTGAGTCTTCATTGGTGAAGCATTCGTTCTTATCTTCACCCATTCTTCTTTTAGTGAATTATTTTCCTATATCTGTGTTTTGAGACTTCTATCTGGAGACAAGTCATTTATTAAGAGAGATATGAGGGACTTTGAAATACATTCTTTTAGTGTTGGAGAGATAAGATTCTAATGGGGTATGGTTTAAAATGTCATAATGAAACCCACTATTTTGTACAATTAATATATATTAATAAAAAAGAAAATAATAAAGTACATTTTTCATAAGTCAGATGGTACAGGTCTGTATTTAGTGATGGAGGTAGAACAGATGTATACCAAGTAGCTGTCTAGGAAACATCAGACTCTGTCCCCAAAACAAACAAAACAAAAATAAAATATCCCAGACATACACAATGATAATATATGCTACAGTCTGTGGTTTATTTTTTCATCTTACTGCATCTTTCGAACATTGGAAATTTTACCTTGTGGTAAGAATTTTTCTGTGTGCTTGTTAATATGCTCTTGATGTTAGAACTGAGCATTTTTTTTGTCTTAACTAAAGATCAGAACTTCTCTTTGTTTTCTTAAAAGAGTTTTCATTCATGATTATGTTTGGTTTTGAGTTAATTTTTGTGTATGGCACCAGGTAGGAATCTAATAATTTTTTTTGACAGTGCAGTATGTTTCACCAGTATCACACCGTCTTGATTACTCAGCTTGATAGTAAGTCTTTAAATGAAGTACTGTGAGTCTTCAAGCATTGTTCCATTCCAAAACTGTTTTGACTATTATGGGTGCTCTGAATTCTCATGTGAGTTTTAGAACTTTAGAAGCATGTGACACTGGTTGTTAGTGGCTAAAACATATCTAATAGAGTTTTATTTTGTTTATAATACAGTCATGGATCAACTTGGCAAGAATTGAAATCTTCAGTGCTTTATTTCAAACATGGATTGTATGCTCTGTTTTTCCAGTTCCTTTAACATTTATTTTATTGTCTTAGTTCTTAGTAGCTGGGTCTTGGATATGATAGGTATATTGGCATTCCATAGTAGTGTAGGGATAATCTCTGTGTACTGTGTGGAAGAATTCTCAGTCAGTTAGAAGCTGATGGCCTATTAGCAAATCAAAGGAAGTAGAAGGTGGGAGTTCTGGTAGAGAGATAGGAACTCTGGGAGGTAGTCAGTCATGGGAAGATTCACCCAGGACTCGAGGAAGTTAGATGTAACAAACTGAGGAGAGGTAACCAGCCATATGGCAGACATAGACTAGTTTAAATGGGTTAAATAAGTTAGGAGCTACTGAGAACAAGCCTAGCGAATGGCCTAGGCATTTTTAATAAATTAGGAGCCTCCGAGTGGTTACTTGGGAACTGGGGCATGGGTGGAAAAGCCCACAGTTACATAGTATTTTATGTTTTATGTTCCTATTACAAATAGCACTTTAGTTCTTTTTTTTTTTTTCCGGAGCTGGGGTCCGAACCCAGGGCCTTGCTCTTCCTAGGCAAGCGCTCTACCACTGAGCTAAATCCCCAACCCACAAATAGCACTTTAGAAATTCAAGTTCTAATTGGTAATTGCTAGTATATATGAATGAAACAAGTATTTTTATGTTAGTTTTCTATTCTGCAGCCTTGCTAAATTCACTTCTTTTGGTATCCTGAGGGACTCGGCAGAGGTTTAGTCTTGTCATACTGTTAGAAGACAGATCCTTGTCACGTTTTCATCCAGTCATGGTATTTTTAGGTTTTTTTCTTACTGTAGTAGTTCAGACTTTCCATAGTATATTGAATATTGTGGAGACAGGAGATATCTTTGCTTTGTAAAGCAGTCATTAAGTATAGTGCTAGTAATAATTTTTATAGACACCTTTTATCAGATTGAGGGAGTGTAGTTATAATCTTGATCAGGAATAGATACTGCATTTTATGAAGCATGTTTCCTGCGTCTTTTTGAGGTGGTGAAAAGATCTTCCCTTTTCAACTTCTCATACCTTAAGTCACATTAATTTTCATTTTTAGGTTCAACTTTGCAATACTTTGAAAATCCTGTTTGGTACTCATTTTAGTTCTTGTTATGTTTGATTTATAAAATTGTATGGTGTATTCCTATGTGTAGTTGAGTAGTTTGGATACTGGCCTACAATTTTGTTATAATGTGTTGATATTTCTGACCTTTAGAGAAAGAATGAGGTGAAATTAGTCCCAATTTAATTTTCTAAAGAAAATTTATATAAATTAATAGTACCATGGTGGACTTTTAAAAGGATGAATGATGAAAAGTGGGCCTGAAGTTCATTTTGAGATTTCTAAATTTCAAACTTATTATATTAATAGATAAAAGGCTGATTATGTTTTATGTTCTTGAATAAGTATTGGTAATTTATGCCTTTTGAGTAATATGCACAGTATGCACACCTCATTTAAGTTGATAAATATATCAGTATAAACTTTTTCATTTTTTTAAAATTTCCTTTTTGAATCTTTATGCTGTGATTTATTCTTATGGTTTCTTTTTCTTCTCCTTACTTTGTTCTTCCTCTTTTGCTCTTTTTTCTTTCTCTTTTTCTTCATTCCCTGAGACAGGGTCTTTTTATGAATCTTTTTTATGGATCTTTTTATGTTACTGGCCTGCAACAAGTTTTATACTCTAGGCTGGCCTTGAACATGTGGTAGTCCACCTGCTTCTGTCTTCTTAGGGTTGGTATTCCAATTGTGTTCCCCCCTTTTTTAAATTTTAGGCTGGCATTTTATATCTCAGATGTACTTAACAGTGTCATCATGTATTATTTCCTTGGATCTGTCATAGATTTAGATTGGTTTACCCTGAATTCTTCCCCATGGTTTTATCAGTGAGAAGGTCGTATATGCTCCTCTATATTTCTCTCAGATCTAGTATTCTGATTCACCTAGTGAACTCAGAAGGTAATCTCTTCTTGCTGTGTTAAGATTTGAATGTTTGCTTGCTCGCCTGGAAGAGGTTCTTAGAGTTGGGTATTCTGTTTTTAAAGGGGCCTGGTGGGAACACTTTACCTAACTGTTCAATTCTATGATGAGTACAGGACTCCTCGGGCTCGTTTGCTTCAGCATATCAATTATGATATTTTAAGAATCATCTATTGACATGTAATACTGAACTCTTAGGGCAATTAAGTACTATTTAATATCTTTCTAACTGTTTAAAGTTTGCATGATTTCCTGGGATTTTGTTGTTGTTTATATTGGTTAGTTATTATGAATTGTTACATTTTAAAATCTCCACACAGTTACAAGCAATTTATTTGGCTTATTGGTTGTTTAGGATTAACTCCTGCTTTGTTTTATCTTTTCTGTTATTTTCTACACTCTGTTTACTATTATTCTTCTATTTCTCTTTGAGATTTCCTCCTAACCTCCCTCCCCCCCGCTGTGTGTGTGTGTGTGTGTGTGTGTGTGTGTGTGTGTGTGTGTGTTTTATATTGAGACAGGGTCTAGCTGGCCTAGACCTTGCTTTGTAGACAAGGCTGGTCTTGAAGTCACAGAGTTCCTCCTGCTCTGTCTCCTGAGTGCTGGAATTAAAGGCATGCACCACTATGCCTAGCCTATGCCTAGCCTTTATATCTTTTTTAACTAACATCTTTAGATAGATGCCAAGCCAATTATCAGATTTTTAAATTTTTTTCACATGGATTAAGGATCTAAAATTAGATCTACATATGTTGTTGTCTGGTTCAGTATTTTCATTATGTAATGAAATGGCTTTTTTTGTGAATCATAGTTTTATAGTTTTAAGTTACATGGAGTTTTCTGGTTATTGTCCTTGTTTCTGACTTGTAGTGGAGTTACACAGCGGTCAGGTCCATGTCCTTGCAAACTTAGACTTGCTCCATGGCCAGACTTGTTCAGCTTTTCTGTGCCTCATGCTTGTGCAGCCTGCGGCTTGGCAGTGGTTGGGGGGCAGTGCTCTGTAGATCCCTAAGTCAGGTTTGCTGCTCCCATTGCACAGGCCTTTATCAGTAGCTTCTGTTTGATACAGTTACTGAGAAGAATAGACGTTCAGATTGCATGGCTCTTTGTGGCTCTCATTTTCTCCCTAGATTTTGTTGTCATGTTTTTAGCTATACATCATAATTTCTTAAAATTTTAGTTAAATTTTACTATGAATTGCTTACCCACTTTTACATAGTATTTGCAAAATGTATCTTTTTCAGTATCTTAATGACAATATTATCTATTTTAAGCATGGTTTCTTGTAACCCATTCTGCTTTGAGGATGAGGATGTTGAGTTGAGGATGACCTGGAACTTGTGATCCCTCCTCTCCATCTTTTGAGTGCTGGGTTTTCAGAAGGTTGTTAACACGCCCAGTTTTATGTGGTGCTGGAGATTGGAGCCAGGGCTTTGTGCATGCTAGTCAAGCACTTGCTGAATTACAGTCTTTAGCCCATTTTCAGTCTTTTAATTCCAACTTTTCTGTATCTTGTTTTAAAGAAGTGTCTTATAAATGTTATTTCCTTTTTATTGTTAATTAATTTTTTGTGTGTATGGTGCGTGTACACGTACAAAGGCCAGGTGAGGATGATAGGTGTCTTCCTTTAACATTCTCTTACTTTGTCTCTTGAGACAAGGTCTCTCACTGAGCTTTTCTCACCAGCCCCTCCTGAGCCCCTCCTGACCCCCCTCCTCTTTCTGCCCTGTAGGAGGGCTTATGAGCGTCCTGGACAGCCAGCTCTCCACTTACATGTGTGTAGGGCATTCCGGGCAGCCAGCTCTCCACTTACATGTGTGTTCTGGGCATTCTGGGCAGCCAACTCTCCAGTTCACATATGTGTTTTGTCATCCTTTTTATTTCTTCCTCGTGGTTGTCATTTTAGTATTTTCCGTTTTCCCTCCGTTTGTTTGGCTCTAATGTAGTCTGCATTATTTTTCTGATAGAAATTATAAGTATGCAGGTAGTATGGTGAGTGCCTTTTTGTCTTCTAATACAAGGATTATAAATGCAGTTTCAACCTCGTTTACTTATGCCTGCCCTCACTGTCATTTATGATGGCATACTTGAGGCCCTGCAGATATTGCTTCATTTTATATAGGGTTCCTGAGTTTTCCCCTATCTTTACTGATCTGATATATTCTTTTTAGTACTGTGTACATCTTTGATCTTACATCTAAGTTTTTAATCCTTTGACTTAAAGCACATCTTTTAGAAATTCTTACAATAACAAAGGCAAGTCTCTTTTGTTTGTCTGAATCTGAATCATTTGTCTCTCTCTCTTTTTTTTTTTTTTTTTTTGGTTCTTTTTTTCGGAGCTGGGGACCGAACCCAGGGCCTTGCGCTTCCTAGGCAAGCCCTCTGCCACTGAGCCAAATCCCCAACCCCCATTCGTCTCTTAAAGATGGGTATTTTTGTTGGATATAGAATTTTTTTGGCTGACAGTTATTCTTTTAAACACATTTTGAATATTATTCCACTGTTAACTGTCTTCTATTGTTATTGTTGAGAAAAGTATGTTGTTATTTGACTACTTGTTTCTTTCAGAGAAATCTGCTGTTTCCTTGGGCTGTTTAAATAGTCCATTTGCATGTTAGTTCTTTTGTGGAGTTGTCTTTAGTTATGGTGCTGAACTCGCCAGCCTGTTAAAAACTGATTTGCTTTACTCTTAATTTCATCTTCTTATCCTAATAAAGTTGGCATTTCTGTTTAATTTTTCATGCTTCTTTGCATTCTTTGTTCCATTTCGGTTATTATATTATTACTAACATCTCCTCTTAACACTTTGATCATTTCTTTAATGTTTCAGTTTTGTTCTTTTCATCAACTTTGACAATTTCTGCTTGATGTCTTCGCGTGTTAGCTTTTCCGTCTGTTTATCATGTCTCTGCTGAGCAGCAGTTATGTCTGTTTGGTGCTACGGTCTTGTACCATGACTTGCTCACTTTTTACATTCATGGTTTGTATTTAGATTATCTTCATCTATTGCATGTGTTCTTACTTAATCTGGTTTATTGTTACTAATCTTCAGATGTTCTGGGTGTGGTGGCACAGCCTTTGACCCCAGCACTCAGGAGGCAGAGAACAAAACAACAACAATAACTAGTTTCTGAAAGAGGAGTTTCCCATGGTTAATTTAAAGGAGCTTCTCCTGATGAGTCAGGCACTAGAGCTGTTGTTGGGAATAGCAAGTTGTTTCCTTAGTCTTTTTTTTTTTTTTTAAGATTTATTTATTTATTTTATGTACAGCATTCTGCCTGCATATGTGACTGCAGGCCAGAAGAGGGCACCAGATCTCATTACAGGCGGTTGTGAGCCACCATGTGGTTGCTGGGAATTGAATTCATGACCTCTGGAAGAGCAGTCAGTGCTCTTAACCACTGAGCCAGCCTGTTTCCTTAGTCTTTACCTTGGGATTTTGTTCATTCTCAGCAGTGCTCAAAAATGCAAAAGCTACCTTCTCTTCCCATATAACCACCAGTCTGCTTCCTGGCACATGGCTTCTTCCCCAAATCCCTACTCACCTATGCCTTCATGCCTTTGCCTATGCCTGTTCTCTTTGCTGTTTACTTTCCTATTCACTATTTACTCCAACTCATTCTTCATGGCTAGTTCTTTTCAAATAGCTTCTTTTAGGCCTTCCCTGGTAATCTCTCTTAACTCCTACTTGATTGAGTGCCATATTTCTCACTTGGTGCATAAAAAGATTGATAGTGGGGTTGGGGATTTAGCTCAGTGGTAGAGCGCTTGCCTAGCAAGCGCAAGGCCCTGGGTTCGGTCCCCAGCTCCAAAAAAAAAAAAAAAAAAAAAAAAAATTGATAGTTTTCTTGCAACTATAATTCCAAGCTCTACTACATCATCGTCATTGTCATCACTATTTCTGCCACAGCTACTGCTGCCACTGCCACAGCCAGCACATATGTTTGAAGTTTTACAATGGACCTTGTATTTTTTAAGTTCTTTCTATGAACTTTATGGTTGTTATACCTGCTTTCTAGGGTATGTGTACTATTATCCTTGTCTCTGTTAAATGAAGCAGAGTGATTAATTTGTAAGACAGCATAACCAGTCAGTGACTTAAGATATGGGGTTCCATAGTCTGGTACCAATATCTGTTTAACAACTGTGCTTTACTGTTGTAAATTTTTAGTAGCTCCAGAATATAACCTAAAGTGGGGAATTATTTGGGCTCTCAATTTCAAGACATTTTGGTTTAATGTGCTTGCCTGTGTTGATTCTGGGTCACTAATGATGCAGAATATCATGGTGGGGGGAACACGTGGGAGAAGCTACTTCCTGGCTGGGCAGGAAGGAGAAAGAGAGGGAATGGGACCAGGGACTGGGTTTATCTCTGATAGGACACTTCTAGTGGTCTACTCCTTCTAACTAGACTCTACTTCCACAGTTTCTATCTCCTCTGTTGCTGTTGTTAGTTTCTTAGTGCTGTGATAAAGCACCACTAAAGCAGTTTGGGGAGTATGTTAGTCTGGTTCACTAGAGGAACAAAATTTATAGAATGAATCCTCCCCTTCTCTCCGTGTCTATCTCTACACACACACACACACACACACACACACACACACACACACACACACACACATACACACATACATATCACAAGGACTGTAAACTAAAATGTCTTGAAACTGAAAGCCAAAATAATTCCCCACTTTAGGTTATATTTTGATAACAGCTACAGAAAGTTACACACACATACACACATATGTAGAGAGAGAGAGAGATTTATTGGAACTGGTCCCACTAATTTTTCTAAGGCTACAAAGGCAAAGAAAGAAAGAAATTCAATGATTATATAGGGTTGGTTACAACAGCTTCATGATCAACCCAGAAAAGAAAGCTATTAGGGTTGTTGTTATGTTCCAAGTATGCACGTTGTGGAAAAGAAACATTTTATTATGTTTTTGAACAAGTCTGTGTTTTCAGTGTTGGGGTAAGTCCTCATTCAAATAGAAATTGGAGTCAAAGGAGAGATTCATGAGGGAACAAGTGTGGTCTTGGTTATATATGTGGATAGATGGAAAAGAAGAGTGTGATCCAACAAGAAGCCCAAAGCGAGGTGGCTTTCCTGGTTGGTTGATTCACTGGTCTAGTTTCTCTGTCTTCCTCTGCGCCGCCATTATTACAGAGTTGGCTCTTTACCTAGGTCTACAAGTAGGTTTTATATATTGCTTATGTATATGAAAATGTGTCCAGAGTATAAAAGTCTCTTTTTCTCTTGGCTAATGTCTGTTTAGAAGCATGAAACATTATTTACAAGTCCTCTAGAATATTCCTCCTGTTTCCTTATCTAGAATTGGGTTCTAGATATCATTTGTAAATTGGTGTAGGGTGTGATAATTATTTGGAGTAGGGTAGATGTGTGGTGGGAGGACAGCCTCCATGTGGAGACAGTAGCTAGTGTAATAACTCCTCCAGGACGTAGATGAAAAGTGTACTGAGGAAAGATCCAGAAGGGAGGCAAAGCAGAGTCTGAGTCATTGCCCTACTAAAGACATGTGTGAGTTTGATGAATCTCCTTCATTCTCTAAACAGGCACTTCTCCATCTTAAATCAGGGAGGTGCAAATCCTTTGGCTTGTTTTTAGGGTTAAATGAACCAAGACACAACAGATTTTTAACATTTGGCAGCATCAGTAAATACAGTTCCATTGCTACTGGCAGTACCTTCATTTCTCTGTCAGTTTGTACCCAGAGAAGACTGGAGTTCGCATGTTAGAGTGTTTTCTCTTTCTCTGAGCTTATACTGTAAGTACCTACACCAAAGCTGTTGGCATTCCTGGTTCCTTATTTTTTTTTTCCTTTTGTTTTTGTGTTTTGTATTCTGGTAACAAAATGTATGGGCTGTAAGTACTTTTAATGGGAAGACATTGGAATTCAAATATAGATTATTGTAAGAGGCTATGACTTTAAAGGTAATACATAGAGAGTGCGATCACCTGATGCGAATCACCAGGGCAGACATTGTTCCAGGCTTTCATTATTCTTCCTTTTCTTCATTTGTGTTTATATTGATGACAGAAATTAATAAGGTATATATGGTTGTATAAGGTATATATATATTGATGAAATAAAGCATATATTCAAATTATTTATGAGTTATTTTCTGCTGCTTCTGGTTTCTAGCTTTCAACTGTCCTTTTTTCCCTCCCATTTTCCTTCTTGCAGAGTCTTTGTTGAGGTTACATATTTATCCATTGAGTGCATTAGTAACTTTACAGCAACTAATGTGGGAACATCTACTTAATATGGGCTGTTGCTGCTGCTGCTGCATTTTGTTTCTGTTCTTGTGTCAACTAATAATTTACTATTTATATTTGGGTAGCATACAGGGAAACTATGTTATACATATAATATATATAAGAAAATATAATTCTTATTTTTTTTATACTTGCAGATGGCTTGTTCAATCAGTATATCAGTCAACAGGAGTATAAGCCACGGTGGAGTCAGATTATTCCTAAGAGCACCAAAGGTGAGCTGCCTGCCTGGCTAGTTGTGTTTCTTCCTTATGGTCTATTTTCATTAGATAGCCCAAGCATTCTCCCGTGCTGTTAATAGAGAACAGGTGTTTAATATTAAAGCATAGGTTCTGTAACTAGATGGGGGATTATTATATATAATTTTTTCCGCTGAGGTTGTGTTTAGGAGGCGCTGGTCCTGATGAGCAGTAGCTCCAGCCCTAGGTTACTGTATTGAAACTGTAAGTTCTTGTTTCATCACTGTGACAGCATATCGAGCAATGCTGCTTGTTCTTCACATAGAATATGTTCCAAACTACTGTAGTGTGTGATATCATGGGCACACTGATGTCACTGCATATGCTCCTGGAGACCCAACCTCTACAAAATATCTCACTAAACAGGACCTTTTAAGAGTGAAAGGGACAAATGATGAACTTTATACACAGATAATAATAAGGTTGACATAATTCTAATTAGAGCACAGTACAGTTGCATCTTAGAGGCACTGATCTGAGTATCCGAATGCCTTAGTGATTACATCTCATGCTTTCTTCTGGGAGGTGCAGATCCTCAGGGCTTTTATGTCTAATAGGGACCAGTTTGTTTGTTTTTGACTTGAATCTGATTCAGAGTTGAGTCTTCTTCATTAACCCATTATTTTTGTATGGGGAGATTTTGTCACTTTATTGTAGATTGTATTCACTCTTTTGTCAGATAGAAGCAATGTTTTATTGCATATGTTTACATTAAAGAAAGATGGCTCTGGAAGTGTTCACTTGGTTCTTGGTCTTCATATATTTCTCTTCCCTTGTGAGAAACCTTTTATAGCTTTAATCATAATTATATGCACGGAAATTTTCCCTTGAACTTATATATGTTGTATGAAAATACTTGTATTTTTTTAGTCCTTTGTAAGGTGATTTTATTCAGACACATATTTGCAAACAAACAGATTAAATACACAAAACACTAGTGCCAAAAATTAATATCTTAGTATTTTGTTAATTTGTTTTTGAGAGAAACAAATTAGACTGGCTGGAGGAGAGAGAAGGGCAAGGCCTCAGTGATACTGATCTGCAAGGTCTAAAGGGCACCTAGCTGTGACAAAGGAGGAGGAATTATTGAGTGCAGTGTAGACGAAAGGATTTGGCTTTGTTCCGGTTTCTGTATACAATCATAGCTTAATAGTGACATTTTGGTCAATAATGATGGTCCCAAGAGCTTTTAATTGTGCTGAAGAATTTCTATCTAGTGTAATTACTTCACCTTTTCTGTAATTATGTATTCTGAAAGATGCAGACACTATAGTTGCCTGAGGTTATTACGTAATGTAGTAACATGCTTTGCCATATGGCTAGGTATAAAATAGGCAATCCATGTAGGTTTGTGTAAATATACTGATGTTTGCACAAAACCAGAATTCACCTAATGATGCATTTCTTATAAAGTATTCCTCAAGTAACTGTGGCTGTAGAAAAGTTGACGTTATTTTATAGTGCTCCTGGGAAATTAGTACAGAGTTAGATGATGTCAATTTACATACAAAAACCAGGGAAGTTTATTTGCCAAACTAATTTATGTCAACTAATGGGAGATTTATTTAGAAAACCTTAGGCCTTCTGGTTTATATCAAATGTGATACTAGCATCCTGTAACCTTAGAGCTAGGAATGTAACTCTGTGGTTATCCTTGCTTATTATTTGTGAGGGTCTGTGTTTGATTCTTAATACATGTGCAGACACACTATATTCTAGAATCCTCTAACTTTTGAATATTTGAAGCAAAAGTATTTTTCCTTTATGAATTCTTTTACTTACTTTTAGTATTTTGAAGAAGTACATGTGGAATGTTTGTTACTACCCTTTATAGACTTACAGTGGGGTTACTTCTCTAGAATATAAGGTTTTACTATTTCCTTATAGAAAATATATTCTCTTCTCCAGGTGATGGAGAAGATAACCGTCCAGGAATGAGAGGGGGCCATCAGATGGTCATTGATGTTCAGACAGGTGAGTCGCACTTCAGTATCATTCTAAAGCTACATGCCATAATATATCATTGGCCTGCATTTAACATGCTCTACAGGAGTGGACACTTCTCTCTCCATTTATGATTAAGGTTAGATATCATTCACTAAACTGAGTAAAGACAGTAAGCACTGGCTGCCCGTCTGAAAGGCGACAGAGAGCAAGGTGAGCCAGGAGCTGCTGTGCTGATGACATTAGATACCTCAGAGAGACATGGCCTTCCTTTATAAAACTTCACTCTGTACAGCGCCGTGGTTGCTCAAGCAACATTCTACTTTTTTTCCAAGAGTATGTATACCATTTTGTTACTTTGTTGTGCTTCCTTTGTACTTAAGGAATAAAAGCATTTATTTTGTAGACTCATTTTGTGAATAATGAGAAAAATAAACTTAGTTTGGATACTAAGTTTCGACTATTTTCAAAAATTGTTGGTAATAAGATTGAAGACTTCACTTTAAACTGTGTTAAATAAATATAGTAACATTAGAATTTGAGAATACTGTTAGAGTCTTTGGAAAACTTTTCTTTCAAGGTATAGGATTTTGCTTCCTAATCTGTGCCCCTGCCCGCCCATCCTACATAAATAGGCTTGACTAGGATGCAACCTCTTAGGCGTTTGTTTCCTGTGTCAGAGTAACAAGTTTGCCTATGTTTGCGCTCCCCACACCCCCAGGCTGAGGACCGAACCCAGGGCCTTGCGCTTGAACCCTGGCCTTGCGCTTGAAGGCAAGCGCTCTACCGCTGAGCTAAATCCCCAACCCCCTATGTTTGCTTCTTAAAGAGACAGATTTAGATAGAGAGTATTTTCTTATTATTAACACACTAAGGGAAATTGTAATGAAAAGCCCCTTAAATTTCCTCAGCAAAATGTACTTTGTTCCAGTTTGGCAAGCTTGACACTTAAAGCCGACCTTTAAGAGGCTGAAGCTCCAGAGTGCTTGTTGCTCTGCTGTGTGTGGGAAAGAGACCATACATGACAGGGAAAGTGCACACGTGAGAAAAAGATAACTTAAAAATAGGTTATAGGGTTTGAAGGTGGAAAATAAAGATTCAAGTGATAAACAAATGTCATGATAGATCTTAGTTTGAACAAGGTGACTGAAGATTATGTTTAGCAGAGGTGGTTCTTGGGGCGCTCAGAAGAAAGGTGTGGACATCTTCCTACCATAATCTGCTTAATGCAACAGAGACCGAATTGTAGCAGATTCTAAGTGGCCCACGATCACATCACCATTCCTGTTTGACTCACTATAGAAATTGTGTTTTTAACAAGTATAATAGGAATGATTTTTAGTCGTGTGACTTAATCTTGTGTGCTACACACACATATTGTTCATGTGTGCACAACCATGTGTGTATTTTTGCACATTTTTGCATGTGTATGTTGAGACAGGTTGACAATGTATGTTGTCATTTGCTGTCTACTCTGCTTCTTGAGATAGTCTCTCTGAATTGGGAGTTCACCAGCTTGTCTAGATTGGATGGATGCCTCCTGGTATCTGTCTCCCCAGTTCTGGGGTTACAAGCTGGGTATTGGGATCAAACTCAGGTCCTTGTGTTTACGTGACAAGCAATTTACTGGCGTACCCATTTACTAGTGCCTAATTTTAATCTTTTTATGATGGCTTCTGTACTTGTAACTTCTTAATCAGTCTCCTTCCCTCCCTGCCTGTCTGTCTGTCTCTCCATCCATCCATTCATCCCCCCTCCATCTCTCTCTTTTTGTACTTGTAATCCTTTAATCTCTCCCATTACTTTGCTTAAAATTTAAAATACTGCATTAAATAAGAATGGCAATTTTAGAGGAAACGCTTTCAGTTTTCTCATTGAACATGATATCTATTATCATGAAGATGATCATGTGATTTTTTTTTACCTTTTTGTTTCTATGTGTTATATTATATTTGTTAATTTGAATATGTTGATACATCCTTGTATTAAAATGAAAGCAATGTGATCATGATGTATTAGTTGAGTTCAGTTTGCAATCTTTTCATTAAGGATTTTTACATATATATTCATATAGTGTATAAGTTCTTTTTGTTATGTTTTTATATGTTACCAGGATAATATTGCTTTATAGAATGAGTTCAGAAACAGTCTTTTCTTTCTGTTTTATGGGATAGTTTAAAGAACATTGTTCTTGGTTCTGTAAAGGCTTTTTTTTGTTTGTTTGTTTGTTTTTTTTTGTTTTTTTCGGAGCTGGGGACCGAACCCAGGGCCTTGCGCTTGCTAGGCAAGCGCTCTACCACTGAGCCAAATCCCCAGCCCCCTGTAAAGGCTTTTTTAAATTCTGCAGTAAATCTGTCTAATCCTATGATTATTCTTCTAGTGTGGTCAGTGATGCATGTTTTAAAGGAAATGGGAGTAAGCCATGCTAAGGTCCTCTCCATCTAGGTGCAGTGCTATATATAGCCTTTGTGTTGTACTCCTCTGCTGTTGTAGGGTACGTGGATGTCCAAGAGCAGGTCTTCAACAGACCTCCCTGTGTAACCTGTTTGAGTCTATTTACTGGTGAGGTTTCTCCTAGTCTCAGAGTTGTATGAGTTAATTGAGGTTTGAGCAGGGCTGGATGGGGTGGAGCATTGTGCTGTCTCATGCTTGTACTAGGCATATTGATTAGCATAGGTCAGATACAGGATACAGTAGCCGTCATGCTCCTTACCCAGCAAGGCTTAAAAGGGAAAAGATAAAATAGCCACAAGTGAGTCATGTATGGAAATAAATTAAAAGGCAAGTATGGCTAGGCATCATGGTGCATGCCTATAAGACTAGTAAGTTTTATTTTGGCTTATTTGGTGTGGTTGTATGCCAAAGCAGTTGTCCTTCCTGGTTTTTCATATACCTTGTTTTCTTAAAAATTAAGGTTAATAATTTCTACATTTCAGTGTTCTTTTCCAGTCAGTAGTTAGATTGGAAACTTGCTTAATGCCAGATCCAGGTGTAAAGTAATCAAAAATTTTAATATTTAATTGCCAAAACTTGTTCCATCATATGAGAATCATACTGTACTGAGCATAGTAGCAGAGGAGTGTGACTTTGTCCTGCTGTATCTGTCAGTATGTTAGTTTTACTAACTAGTCCCTGAAACTAATACCTTTCTACTTGACATTCTTCAATTGTGAGTCGGGTTTCAACTGTGATTTAGGTAAAACAGGTTATGTGAAAAGACGTGTATATTCTTTTCAGCATAGAACATC
Source organism: Rattus norvegicus (assembly GCF_021556685.1). Lineage (NCBI taxonomy): Eukaryota > Metazoa > Chordata > Mammalia > Rodentia > Muridae > Rattus > Rattus norvegicus. The sequence continues at coordinate 60,851,684 of NC_141537.1, forward strand.
TCAGTTTAGATTATTTATTCTTCCTGTGTAATTATTGCTGAATTTTAGGAACTTAAACTATAAATCCCATGATTGCTCTCTGAGTAGATTATAAGACTCGGGCAACATATCCCCATTATTTGATACGTGCAAGAGAAGCTGATGGGGAGTTGTCACAGAGGCTCTCTTCTGTAACTTCCTGAATCTTGAACTACCTCTGTAGCAATTATATTAAAGCACTTTAAAAAACTACCTCAGTTTCCCTTAAGCTTTTAATGAAGTGAATAAGGAGGAGTTTGGGTTGTTAACTACAGTCAGACATTCATGTGGCTATAATTCTGCCCTTTTCTATTGTGTATGTTTGATTTGTGTGTGGGTGTGAGTGTCACAATGTGTATATGGAGGTCAGAGGACAACTTTGTATAGTCAGGTGAACTCAGGTCATCAGGCTTTATCCACTGAGCCATTTCACTGGCTCCTGCCTTCTTGTTGACACTTGACTTTGTGTGTGACTTTTTGGCTGTCTCTATTAGAACATAGTTGGTACGGTCTATAGTTTCATAATGAGCAACTTGTTTAATTGTAGTGTGCCATCTTGTGGAGGTTTATGCAATCAGCAGTCTGATTTACTAAGAGTGAATGGTAGTTACTGCAGTCGAGCACTTGAAGTAAAACCCATTTTACTGTACAAAAATGTGTGCACATGGTGTAGAAAAGCCAGATTCTTTACTTGTGTTACTATACCTCCCTTATTTTTAATTCATGTTCAGTGTGTAGATTGTAGCACTGTAGATCCATGGTATGTTTGGTTCTAGTACTAAATGGTTTATCCTTTCTACTAAGGAATTATAGTTTAATTGTAACTTTTGTGAAATACTAGTGTGTGGATTGTTTGGTGATTGCCTGATGTGGTCCCTTAAATGAAATTGGCTTGAAATTTTGAAAATAGACTGCCGTTAATCATATCACCACCGATCTCTCTCATTCCCTATGTCTTCCTTTTCAGTCAGTTCTGAGCAAGTTCAGATCCTAACCCCTCTGCTTAAACTTTTCTGTAGTTCCTTCAGTGTTTGTGGGACTAAGTTTAAGCCCTAATAGTTGAACCTTGACTTGAACTAGCCACTGCTTGTCTTTATAAACTTCCTGTCTGGTTACTACCTTTGTGTCCTGATTTTTTTATACATTTTCTTTAATTTACTTATTCATTACATAGTTTAACTTCTTTGAATGCAGTGTATTGGTTTAGCCTTCACTGTGTCTTTATGAAAGATAACCAAATCACATTTTTGAAATTAGGAAACTAGTGGTTCAAGAACGTTGGCGGCCATACAGCTGTAGTTAGAGAGTGGAAATTGAAGCCTGACTTTGGAGTTTGTGCCTTTAAAACACTGTCGTTGTGCTCTGTCTCCGCATCATTGTTACTCATTTTACTTTGCTTGAACAGCTTCCCTGTGCCTCATTCTGCTTACCAGGACAAAGCTCCTCTTACCACAAATCTGCACTGAGTCCCTCAGCCAGGTTCTCTTCCCCTTTAAGAACCCCTGCTGTGTTTTTTTTTTTTTTTTTTTTTTTTTTTTTACCTTCACACGGGACTTGGTCTACTCTGCCCTGTGGTCACTTACTTACCCTTTGTAGTCACAACCATATTGTAAGTTCTTTAAGGATAAGGGACTATTCCAACTTTCTTTTCTGTGGTTTTTGAATTCAAATCAGTGCTTTAATCTTTCAAATAGATATTGTTGGAGTGCTAAGAGAAATGCATAGCTAGATAGCCTATATTCCTTTAAGGGGAAAATGAAGAGAAGAAGGTTGCTGTGGGAGGAAGATTGTGTTGCCTCAGGGTATCCATGCATGTTGTTACAGGAGTGTGTGTGTGTGTGTGTGTGTGTGTGTGTGTCGCGTGCGCGCGCATGTATTCTCAGTAGGCCAGATTCCCTGCTAAGATGTATGCTTTTCCTTTCTTTCTACACTGTACTTCTTACCATAGTTCTTTCCAGACAGCTTCATAGTTTAAACCTTTTTATTTTTTATACATTAGTGACACTTTTTGGTATTTGTTTCTAGATGATTTATCTCTGTGATACTTAAGTGATTAGGTGATATAATTAAAAATTTTGTTATGCCTCTTTCATTCGGATATATCAAAAAAATTAAGTTTTTACAGAATCCATTTCACTGTACTATTGCTTCAGTTGGGCTACAAAGCTTCCATGAACAGGAATGACATCTTGGCTCAATTCTGTTGGGATGCTTGCCCTGTGCCAGAGATTATTTTGCTCAGCTATCAATGAGGCTGTTGTGGAAATGTGGGCTTTCTTTGCTGTGAGAGTTTATGTGTACAAAGAGACCTGCTTTTCAGAAAGAACATTGAGAACTCAGAGCCTAAGAGGAAGGGTTATTAAAGTTAATGAACCAGGGTAACCTTATCCAGAGGGTGCTCAGAAGTACTATAAAACAAAAGGTCAATCGCTATTGCTATTTTAGTTATGTGGTCCTCCCTCTACAAGCTTCAGAAATTAACGGGGTTAATTGCTGTTATAGTGAGGTCTTGGCAAATAATCTTAAGCCAGATGAAAATTATTTGATTTCTTCTTCCTATAAAAGTCTGTGTCTGGACATTACTATATGTCATTTAGGAAACAATGCCATTAAATTAATGATAATGGATCATTTTATAGTTATGAAATAACACAGATTTTTAGTAGTTTAAAATAATTGTCATTGTTTCATAGTTTTACAGTGCCAAAGGGATTCCAGGTATTGGTTAGTTTGGAGTCCAGTTCAGTAATACTGTTGTTACTGTGTCTGGGAACTGAAAGATAACTGGAGGTTTGTTTTTGTTCATTTTTTCTTTTTAAAAATAGAAATGTTCATTTTTGACAACTTTCAGAATGTTTTTTTATATAACTTAAATCTGGTGGACCTCCCAACAGAGTTTTGTAAATAAAATACTAAGACTGAGGAAGATGGAATGAATGGTGCTTGGTCACTCTGCATTGATCTCCTGCCATTGTTACCAGATACCTCAGAAAAATAGCTTAGGGGAAGAATACTTATTTTGGTTCACATTTTTAGAGGTGTTAGTTCATCATGATGACCATCAAGCAGAGGGAAGGAAGGAGGGAGGATAGACAGGAACTAAGAGAAGATACTACTCTTAAGAGCATTGCTTCAGTGACCTACTTCTAGCTATATCCACCTCTTAAAGTTCCTAGAACCTACTGAAATAGTGCTTCTAGTCGTGACCAAGCCTTTAAGAGTTGCCCTGTAGGGGGTAGAAATTCAAGTCCAAAATCTCTGATAAGACTCGAGGTAAGCTTTTAAAGGTATCCCTCTATAAAATAAGTTAGGTAAACTTCAAACATAAAATTACAAGAGTAAATATTTTCATTCCTAAATGGAGAAGTGGACTTACAGAAATGAAATTTATAGCCTATCTCTGTACCCAGGGTATGTGAGTTATGTTATGATATGAGAAAGAGACCTGCTTTTCAGAAACAACATTGAGAGCCCAGCTGTAAGAGGGATTTCTTCCCACCATTTGATTGTTAAAATTCACATGGCCTGTCTTTAAGGTTAGTTTTTCTTGTTGCCTGAAGCATTCCTCAGTACAATCCCATGTTCCTGAAATCTCTTAAGTTCCTGGTGTTCATTTATATCTTTGACTTCATTCTCACAGCCTCATACATTTCCCTTTCAGGAACTCTCTATACACATTGTCTCACTTCTAAGCCTTCCTTTGAAATCTGAGTAAAAACCTTGATGATTTTGACTCTAGCTTTCTATATGTCTGCAAAACCAGCATCAGGTAAACTACACCAAAATCTGCTACCAGTGTAAGTAGGCTCAGAGCTCCAGGTAGATCAACATGGTGAAATAATCTTTGGGAAATAACTTCATTCGGTGTGAGGTCATAGTGCCCTAGAGGCACTGACTTCTCAATGAAAAGTCTTCTAATGTGTTTACTCTTTGCAGTGGATGGGCATCTGGCCAATTCCTGACACGTTCCCATGGCATCTTTCCTATTGTCCATTCAAAAGAACCTGGCTTCTTTTGAAATGGTACTAAGCTCTTCAGAAACCATGTCTTCATGTTTTAAACTTGTCCAGTTTTCCCAAACAAACCAAGTTTTTCACACCTTTCTATCTGCCCTTTGCTCCCAGTTCCCACTGGAATTGCACTGAGCTCTACTCCAGCCTGTTCCCTACACTCTTCTAACGACAGCAGCCAGTGACAACAGGCCTTCTTCTCTGGAGTCAGGTTTCTGTGTCAGTCAAGCCTTCTTGTCACTGTGACAACATACCTGAGGAAAGTTTTAGGGGATTTTTGTTCAGTGTAGGAAAGGGTTGGCAGAACTGCTCACACGATGGAGGCCAGGAGAGAGGACAAGAGTGCCAGGACAGCACATTGTCTTACAAGACACACTCCTACTAACCTACCTCTTACAACTAAGGACTCCTGAGAGTTCCAGAAACTCCAGATACTGCCACCAACTAGGACCGACCTCAAGAATAGCCTTTGGGGGGTTGGGGATTTAGCTCAGTGGTAGAGCGCTTGCCTAGCAAGTGCAAGGCCCTGGGTTCTGTCCCCAGCTTTGGGGGGGGGGGGGGGAGAAAAGAATAGCCTTTGTGAAATACTTCATTTTTGAACCATAATGTCCAGTTAGCACTAGAACTCAGTCTTCCTCCAGTGAGCTGTTCTTACTCTGAGAGCAGGTGAAGCATTTATGAATGTTTTACTTAAAATTTGAAATACTGTGAGAATATGACAGAATCTTAGATGACAGCCCAGCTGTGACTGGAAAGAGCTTTTTTGGTGTCCCAGTATTTCCACAGGCAGTTTTAGATTTCATGTCTTCACGGCCAGGCACAATTTAGATGACAGCTACCATGTGTACAGTCTTACACACACATTCTTCAGTGGGTCCGAAGCTTGACCGTTTGTAAGTGCATAACAAAGGAAAGGCATTATATAGGAAAGGGTGTATAATGTCGTGTTGTATAAAGATTCACAGAGACAAGTAATTTTGTTACAGTAATAAAGTCTATGAATACAGTAGACATTTCAGAGAGACAGAGTATTCATTTCTTAAGGTATTAGATTAATCTTTAAAAAGGAAGACCAGTTCTTATGGAACTACCAATGTTTTATTAGTTTATTCTTAAGTTTTAGCTAGTAAACCATTGCTCTGGTATTAAGGCAACATCACCTTTAATGTGATCCTCCCCCCATAACCCCCTAGTGACAGTCATGTGTTCTCATGTTATTCTTTTTTCCTGTGTATTCTAAATTTTGATTTTTACAGTTTCGAGTGATTCTGTCAGTCTTTAGTAGCTAAAGGGTTGCTGCATTGTTAAGTTGATAAATATAAACAGCACATGATCTAACAGATCCTTAAACTGGCTGCACCAATTTCATCTGGGATACTTTAAAAATACAGACTCTTTATCTACTCAAAAAATCTTTAGAATCAGAATTCTGGGGGACATGGTCTAGTATCTGATTTTAAGTAAATTTCTCAGAATATAGTTCTGCACCGTCTTTCCACATACTCAGGTTTAGGAATGACTGGAGTACATTCTGAAGGCTACACATGTAAAGATACCACTGTAAAAATTATGAAAGTACCTTCTTAAGTATGCTTTGAAACAATTGAGTGAGGCTGGTGCCTATACCCTTATCCTTAAGGCATTTTTTAATGTATACTTTTTTTGATTTTCATAGAGACTGTTTATTTGTTTGGTGGCTGGGATGGAACACAAGATCTTGCTGACTTCTGGGCATACAGTGTGAAGGAGAACCAGTGGACATGTATTTCTAGAGACACTGAGAAAGAGGCAAGTTCCTAGTCTTTTCATTTGTCTGTGTCATGGTAGGCCTGTGGTTCTACACTTTCTGCATGTTTGTCGTCTTCTTCTCTGTTTCCCTACAGTTGTAGCAAAAGAATTTTGAAGTAAAAAACTCAATTAGTTTTAAGAACCTTGCATTGGAATTTTTGTCCCTGGCTCATCAATTGCTCGTGTACTTAGCCAGGTCTGTTCTGTAGAGCTAGACAGCAGGAGCTTTCTGTTGTTGTTGTTACTGTTTTTTAACTTTTGAGCTACTCTACTTCAGCAGTTAATCATGTAGTATCTTCTCATGCCTCAGCACTCTACTCTTGTTCCCCACATCCGTCCATCTATCCACCCATCCATCCTCCCTCCCTCCCTTCCTCCCTCCCTTCCTTCTTCCCTCCCTTCCTTCCTTCCTTCCTTCCTTCCTTCCTTCCTTCCTTCCTTCTTTCTTTTCTTCACATGCACTGGTAAGGATAGAACGTAGGGCCTCAAAGTACAGTGTTACTGAGTTAGTCTAGCCTCCACCATCTTATTGTGTTTCCTCTCGAAAACATTCTTTTGATGTCTACTTTTGATGTCACATTGTCTAGCTTTAAAAAAAAAAAAAGACCGTTTATTTTCTGTGTATGAGTGTTTTGCCAGCATGCACGTATGTGCATCACATGCAGGCCTGGGGTCTGCAGAGGTCTTAAAAGGCCATCAGATTCCCCCTGAACTGGAGTTAGGGATGGTTGTGGCCCACCATGTGAGTTCTGGGAATCGAACCCATGCCCTTTGCAAGAGCAGCAAGTGCTCTTAACTGCTGAGCCATCTCTCCAGCCCCTTGTCTCACTATCTTAACCCCTCATTATTTCACTATACAATCATGTGTAGTCAAGACAAAAATAGTTGTTTATATAGATATAATATAGAATGTTGGCACATGATGAAATTGCCTAACAATGCATTTCTAAGAGTGACTCCTCATCATTAAGCTAGACCTGTCAGTTTTTATAAGTGACAGGTTTAAGTAAAATAGTACTTATATATGTATTTGTGTTTGTGCCTATATATGTATAAATGAAACATTTCTATAATAAAAATAGCTTTCGTTTATGGCCTTGAATTAAATAATTACATAGTTTTATATATATACATATATATATACATATATATACATATACACACACATACACACACATACACACACACATACATATATATGGAAAAGGAAATTTCACTTTTGATTTTATTTAGGAAGGCTGATTCGAAATATCTGGTGACGTGCCTTCAGTCTTTGAAAATTGGGTACTTGCTTAACATAGTCATTTGGGTAATACTTGTTTTTCATAAGACCTTGAAATTCTAATTTCTTTTTTTTTAATCCCAAGTACATTAAAAAAAAAAAGGTGGTCTTCAATCTTCAGTGTTGAAGTATCATTTTCTGAAATGTTTTCTTCTGTACTCAATATAAATAAAGACATATCTAAAATCAATTTGCTTATTCTCAGGTGTTTTGAATTGAGTTAATTACATCTGTAACTGTTCTTTCAGTAACCATAGGGTTCATCTTAAAATCTTCCCTCTTCATTGATTGTGTCAAATTCACGCCAAAGGTCCATTGATGCTTCATTTCAGATATCCTTTTCCCTCCTCTTCCCCTCTGCCCTTTCTAACTTATGAAATTACCTAGGCTGGCTTTGATTTGTGATACTTCTCCAGTCCTGGAATTACAGAAATGCACGGCCATGCTGAACAGCCTCTTAGGGTTGCCTTAAGTTTGAGTCCAGCTGTGTCTACATAGAGAAGGTCCACATTAACCTGGGCCACACGTCTAGACCCTGCCTCTAAACAGTAAACACAATTAGTAAGTTATTAGTCTTTCAGAAACATTTACTTCGATCCCTGCTGCGTTACCTCTACTGTTAGCCTCCATGAAAGCCTCCATGTGTCATGCAGGGTGAGGCCTCACCCACTTGCCAGCAGTATACCCTGACTGTGTGACAATCGCATTTAACCTTCTCTGCAGCTCAGCCATGTCTTCCCTTGTCTCATTTGCCAGTGCTTTCCCTGTGTCCTCAGTGGGATCCCCTGTCTCCAGTTTCAGCCGTGGTTCTCTAAAGCTCGGTTTAGACTTCCCTTGTTCATTGCAGCCTTTCTTGATGCTACAGAGGATTCAAGCCTCCTTTGGTGTGCCCCTTCATTTGAATTTGTATTCTTGTTTTCCCACATAGAGTCTGAGTTCCCAATAGGCATGAAGCATATTATTTAGGACTTACTTTAAACAACTAATAGATATGCTTATTCTTTTGTAAGTAAATAGACGAAGTAACTTAATAAAAAGTTAGTGTTGAAGTATAGCAAAAGAATGATAAATACAAAATTCAGAAGATTGGGTATTTGGGTGTGGGGCTTTCTTTATTGGATGTTTTGTGTTTTTGAGACATTGTCTTACTAGATAGGGCAGTCCAGCTTCAAATCAAGGCTGTCCTTGGGCTTCGCCACACCTGGCTTTACCTGTTCTGTGCTGGAGTAACAGGCATTTGTCACTATGCCAGCTCCTTCTATTATTTTTTATACCATATTCATACATTGTAATATGAAGTTAAAAATGACAGTAATTACTTGGATGAAAACATTTTCTGTTACTTTGAAGCTAATAAAATATTTTAGTACTGGAGCTCAGGTTTCTTATAGTTTGTTTCTCCATCATGCCTGTGGTGGTTTAAATAAAAATGCCCTCCCCCATAGGTCCATATATTTAAAATGCTTAGCCATCGGGGTATAGCATTATTTGAGAATGATTAGGAAGTGTGGCCTTGGAGGGCCTTGAGATTTCAAAAGCCTATGTCATGCCCAGAGACTTTTTTTTTTTCTCTTCCTCTCTGCCTACTGATCAGAATGTAGCTCTCAGCTGCTGCTACATGCTGCCATGGAGTTCCCTCCATGATGATAATGGACAAACCTCTGAAATGATAGGGGAAGCCTCCTAAAATTAAATGCTCTTCTTCATAAGAGTTGCCTTGGTCATGGTGTCTTCTCACAGCAATAGAACAGTGACTTAAGTTAATGTCTAAAAATCTTAAGTTGGTCTATCTATGAACTGAATGGTAACGTTGTCCTGACATAAATAGCTCATTGTTTCTAACATTCAGCAGTTACTAGTTTGTATACCTAATTTTTTTGTACCAGTGAGTATAGGTTACTGTTGGTGGAATCTCAAGGTGTGTGTTTCAAAAACATGATATACAATCAGCAAAATAACTTAAACCACTTGAATTTATTTAAACATGTGTCTAGTAAAACACTTAGTGGTCAAAGGCTAATAGAAAGACTGAGTTCTTAAGGAGAAAATAATTTTAAATGTTTATGTGGCTAGGCTAGTATGTTTTTGTTGGTTTGAGATGGTCTTTAAAGTAGTTAATAATGAAAGAATGCTAGAATGAAATAATAAAAGGCTAGGGTGTTATTAAGTGGTAGAGCCACTGTACCTTGTACAAATACCTTGTACTTGTCTTGTACAAGAGCCTGGGTTTCTTGGAACTACAAGTAAGCACAAAGAAAAGCATTTTTATTAACCATGATCCACGTTTAGTATTCTTTCCAGGCTAACAGTATTAATAAAAATGAGTTTTATAGCAAGAGATGTCTTCTTTAAAAAGGCTGGGTTAGTTTTTCATAAAGGGAGTTCTGGAAAATGTCATCTATGCACACACACACACACACACACACACACACACAAACACACACACGCACACATATTTTAATTGTATCTCTTGTTTTCTTAAACATCTCTGACTTCATAGGAATAGTGAGACAGAAGGCATTAGACAGAGCTCTACTTACTGGATAGTGATTTGTATTAGTGATTTTCAAATCTAGGGTTTTAGGATTTTTTGTTTACTTAAAAAACTTACTAGTGTTTTCTCAGGTTATTTAGGTTATGCTTATTGAAAGGTATTATGTTAGAAATACCTTTAATATTTATCAATTAATTGTTTCAGATTTTTCGATATTATTAATGACTAGGTTAATCAAGGACAACTAGATTCTTGTATCTGTTTATATATTTACTCTCATAGGACATGTTTTACATGAAAAAAATGAAGAAAATTGGACCATATTTAGATGTATTTGAGGCATGGGAATGGATCTTTAGGAGCCTTTCCAGGCAGCCGTATATAGCTTTCTTTAATGTTGTGTCTCAAATAGACAAATCTTTCTTTTTTTTTTTATTGGATATATTTCTTTATTTACATTTAAAATGTTATTCCCTTTCCTGGTTTCCTGTCTATAAGCCCCTTCCCCTGCCCCTCCCCCATAAGGGTGCCCCCATCCACCCCACCTTACTTCCCCCCTTTTCCCGACATTCCCCTGCACTGGGGATCCAACCTTGGCAGGATCAAGGGCTTCCCCTTCCACTGGTGCCCAACAAGGCCATCCTCTGCTACATATGCAGTTGGAGCCCTAGGTCAGTCCATGTATAGTCTTTGGGTAGTGGTTTATTTAGTCCTTGGAAGCTCTGCTTGGTTGGCATTGTTATTCTTATGGGGTTGCAAGCTTCTTCAACTCTTTCAATCCTTTCTCTAATTCCCCCAACCGGGTCCTGTTCACAGTTCAGTGGTTTGCCTCTGTATTTGACATGCTCTGGTTGTGTCTCTCAGGAGAGATCTATATCCAGTTCCTGTCAGCATGCACTTCTTAGCTTCATCCATCTTATCTAGTTTTGGTGGCTGTATATATATGGGCCACATGTGGGGCAGGCTCTGAATGGCCGTTCCTTTAGCCTCTGCTCTAAACTTTGCCTCCATATCCCCTCCTATGGATATTTTTGTTCCCCCTTTTAAGGAGGAGTGGAAGCATCCTGGTCATCCTTCTTCTTGAGCTTCATGTGGTCTGTGGATTACATCTTGGGTAATTTGAGCTTTGGGGCTAATATCCACTTATTAATGAGTGGATACCATGTGTGTTTTTCTGTGATTGGGTTACTTCACTCAGGATGATATTTTCTAGTTCATTCCATTTGCCTATGAATTTGATGAAGTCATTGTTTTTGATAGCTGAGTAATATTCCATTGTGTAGATGTACCACATTTTCTGAATCCATTCCTCTGTTGAAGGGTATCTGGGTTCTTTCCAGCTTCTGGCTATTATAAATGAGGCTTCTATGAACATAGTGGAGCATGTGTCTTTGTTGTATGTTGGGGCATCTTTTGGGTATATGCCCAAGAGAGGTATAGCTGGGTCCTTAGGTTGTAGAATGTCCAATTTTCTGAGGAACCTCCAGACTGATTTCCAGAGAGGTTATACCAGTTTGCAGTCCCACCAACAATGGAGGAGTGTTCCTCACCAGCATCCTCTGTCACCTGAGTTTTTTATCTTAGCCATTCTGATTAGTTGGTATGAGGTGGAATCTCAGGGTTGTTTTGATTTGCATTTCCCTGATGACTAAGAATGTTGAACATTTCTTTAGGTGCTTCTCAGCCCTTTGATATTCCTCAGCTGAGAATTCTTTGTTTAGCTCTGTACCCCATTTTTTAAATAGGGTTATTTGGCTCTCTGGAGTCTAACTTCTTGAGTTCTTTGTATATTTTGGATATTAGCCCTCTATCAGATGTAGAATTGGTAAAGATCTTTTTCCCAATCTGTTGGTTACTGTTTTGTCCTAAAGACAATGTCCTTTGCCTTACAGAAGCTTTGTAGTTTTATGAGGTCCCATTTGTCTATTCTTGATCTTAGAGCATAAGCCATTGGTGTTTTGTTCAGGAAATTTTCCCCAGTGCCCATGTGTTCGAGACTCTTGCCCACTTCTCTTCTGTTAGTTTGAGTGTGTCTGGTTTGATGTGGTAGTTTGTTAGTGGTAGTTTGTCATGTAGTTGGTATCACTTAGCGCTTTGTGTCTGTTGTGATAAAATTCATGGTCTTGTTTGCTGGTTGGATCGATTTTATAAAACCTGTACATGCTTTTTCACTTATGTGTTGGTCATGTGAAAAGTACTGATTCACTTCTAAATGTTGGCCTATTTTATCATATGATATCTCAAAACACATTTGTTCATTTGCTGTCAGTCTCAGTACAAAAGTCTTGGAGCATTGAGAAGATGTTGAGATCAAGGACAGTCTTCCATAGTTCTGTTTCTTTAAAACATGTTTTATATCATTAGCAACAGAATTGGTCCATTTTACTTCAATTCTGATATTGCTCTTTTTTCTGAGACAATGTCTGTCTCAATTATAATTTCTGAATAAGCAAACTATTTGGGTTTTGTTGTTTCTGTTTCCCGAGATAGGGTCTCACTTATGTAGCCTTGGCTATCCTGGAACTTACTATGTAGATCAGGCTGACCTCAAACTCACAGAAATCTGCTTACAACTCCTTCCCTAGGGCTGGATCTCCCAATATAGTCCATGGGAAAAATTACTGTGTGAATTTGGAACGCCAACAACTATATAGATTTTTTTTTAGACAACCATTCTACACAAAATTGGCATTGTTTCATACTTTTCAAGTCTCCTTAATGTTTGATGCAATAGAAGGAAGTTGAAGTAGTTGAACCACATCTGCTTCTGCATTCAGACTTTTGGTGTATCAGAAAAGCATATAGCCTCTGGGAACTTTTGCCTATAGACGAGAATGAAGAGACAAATGTTTAAGTATTATCATGGAAAGAACTTTGGTTGTAGACTGCCTGAAGGACCCCAGAGAGAGAGAGTGAGGGGGAGAGGGAGGCGTTTGTTTGGATTGTATGATTTTTACCAAGTCCACTGACTATAATTAAGTTATGTATGACTAGAGACAGCCTCATACTCTTCCTCTTTACCTCATAACTTCATTGCTTTGTAATGTCTTTCCCATTTCACCAGTGACCTTGACTATAAAATAGAGTGGTGAGTGTGAACATCCTTGTCTTCAGATCTTAGTTGTAGAATATTTGTATGTTACTGCTAAGTGATGGTTAGGTTTCAAATTTCCTCATTCCTTTATCAGATTGAAGCACTTTCTACTCCTCTTTTCCTATGTTTTTTTATTATGAACATACATTGAATTGTATCAAAAATTCCTTTGGTATTGGTATTAATATGTTTTATTCTATTAATGTAACAAATTACCATGATTATTTCAGCCATAAAATTAGTCTTGTATTCCTACAAGAAACTTTTTAATGAAGTATACTATTCAAAATTGCTGGATCTGGTAATAAGAGATGGCTCAGCAGTTAAGAGGGTGTGCCACTCTTTCAGAGGACCTGAGTGCAGTTCTTAGCACCCACCTGGCAGTTCACAATGTCTACTTTCACAAAATCTAATTCTTTCCTGATCCTTGTGGCATAAGACATGCACATGGTACACATATATGCATGCATGCATGCAAAACACATCAAATATATAAAATAAAATTAAATAATTTTTGAAATCACTGGATCCTATTGATGACATGTTAACAGTTATTTTTATGTGCATGTTCTTAAAGTATTCTCACTATGTATCAATTATCTTTCCTTTCCTTTTTCCTTCTGCTTTTAACTCTGCTACCTATGATATTAGTAATTTAGCTTCAGAGCTGTTATCTGCAGAAAATTTACTTAGAGGTGAAATAGAACAGATTTTTAAAATGGAGCTTGTCTAAAATTGATAATTTTTTATATGAATGCTTGATAAAATGTACCAGGGCAGATAGATATGAGTCCACTGTTAGAGGAAGAACTTAGAATGATAATTCACTTTTTATGTGGAAGGGCTCTCCATTTCTATCTCACAACATTTGGTAGGTCATATTTTTTTCAAGGATTGTATCTATTTTATCTACATATTTTATTTGTCAATTTTTTTTTATTAACTTGAGTATTTCTTATATACATTTCGAGTGTTATTCCCTTTCCCGGTTTCCGGGCAAACATCCCCTCCCCCCTCCCCTTCCTTATGGGTGTTCCCCTCCCAACCCTCCCCCCATTGCCGCCCTCCCCCCATAGACTAGTTCACTGGGGGTTCAGTCTTAGCAGGACCCAGGGCTTCCCCTTCCACTGGTGCTCTTACTAGGATATTCATTGCTACCTATGGGGTCAGAGTCCAGGGTCAGTCCATGTATAGTCTTTAGGTAGTGGCTTAGTCCCTGGAAGCTCTGGTTGCTTGGCATTGTTGTACTTTTGGGGTCTCGAGCCCCTTCAAGCTCTTCCAGTTCTTTCTCTGATTCCTTCAATAGGGGACCTATTCTCAGTTCAGTGGTTTGCTGCTGGCATTCGCTCTGTATTTGCTGTATTCTGGCTGTGTCTCTCAGGAGCGATCTACATCCGGCTCCTGTCGGTCTGCACTTCTTTGCTTCATCCATCTTGTCTAATTGGGTGGCTGTATATGTATGGGCCACATGTGGGGCAGGCTCTGAATGGGTGTTCCTTCAGTCTCTGTTTTAATCTTTGCCTCTCCCTTCCCTGCCAGGGGTATTCTTTTTCCTCATTTAAAGAAGGAGTGAAGCATTCACATTTTGATCATCCGTCTTGAGTTTCGTTTGTTCTAGGGATCTAGGGTAATTCAAGCATTTGGGCTAATAGCCACTTATCAATGAGTGCATACCATGTATGTCTTTCTGTGATTGGGTTAGCTCACTCAGGATGATATTTTCCAGTTCCAACCATTTGCCTACGAATTTCATAAACTCGTTGTTTTTGATAGCTGAGTAATATTCCATTGTGTAGATGTACCACATTTTCTGTATCCATTCCTCTGTTGAAGGGCATCTGGGTTCTTTCCATTTTCTGGCTATTATAAATAAGGCTGTGATGAACATAGTGGAGCACGTGTCTCTTTTATATGTTGAGGCATCTTTTGGGTATATGCCCAAGAGAGGTATAGCTGGATCCTCAGGCAGTTCAATGTCCAATTTTCTGAGGAACCTCCAGACTGATTTCCAGAATGGTTTTACCAGTCTGCAATCCCACCAACAATGGAGGAGTGTTCCTCTTTCTCCACATCCTCGCCAGCATCTGCTGTCACCTGAGTTTTTGATCTTAGCCATTCTCACTGGTGTGAGGTGAAATCTCAGGGTTGTTTTGATTTGCATTTCCCTTATGACTAAAGATGTTGAACATTTCTTTAGGTGTTTCTCAGCCATTTGGCATTCCTCAGCTGTGAATTCTTTGTTTAGCTCTGAACCCCATTTTTTAATAGGGTTATTTGTTTCCCTGCGGTCTAACTTCTTGAGTTCTTTGTATATTTTGGATATAAGGCCTCTATCTGTTGTAGGATTGGTAAAGATCTTTTCCCAATCTGTTGGTTGCCGTTTTGTCCTAACCACAGTGTCCTTTGCCTTACAGAAGCTTTGTAGTTTTATGAAATCCCATTTGTCGATTCTTGATCTTAGAGCATAAGCCATTGGTGTTTTGTTCAGGAAATTTTTTCCAGTGCCTATGTGTTCCAGATGCTTCCCTAGTTTTTCTTCTATTAGTTTGAGTGTGTCTGGTTTGATGTGGAGGTCCTTGATCCACTTGGACTTAAGCTTTGTACAGGGTGATAAGCATGGATCGATCTGCATTCTTCTACATGTTGCCCTCCAGTTGAACCAGCACCATTTGCTGAAAATGCTGTCTTTTTTCCATTGGATGGTTTTGGCTCCTTTGTCAAAAATCAAGTGACCATAGGTGTGTGGGTTCATTTCTGGGTCTTCAATTCTATTCCATTGGTCTATCTGTCTGTCTCTGTACCAATACCATGCAGTTTTTATCACTCTTGCTCTGTAATACTGCTTGAGTTCAGGGATAGTGATTCCCCCTGAAGTCCTTTTATTCTTGAGGATAGCTTTAGCTATCCTGGGTTTTTTGTTATTCCAGATGAATTTGCAAATTGTTCTGTCTAACTCTTTGAAGAATTGGATTGGTATTTTGATGGGGATTGCATTGAATCTGTGGATTGCTTTTGGTAAAATGGCCATTTTTAGTATATTAATCCTGCCAATCCATGAGCATGGGAGATCTTTCCATCTTCTGAGGTCTTCTTCAATTTCTTTCCTCAGTGTCTTGAAGTTCTTATTGTACAGATCTTTTACTTGCTTGGTTAAAGTCACTCCGAGGTACTTTATATTATTTGGGTCTATTATGAAGGGTGTCGTTTCCCTAATTTCTTTCTCGGCTTGTTTCTCTTTTGTATAAAGGAAGGCAACTGATTTATTTGAGTTAATTTTATACCCAGCCACTTTGCTGAAGTTGTTTATCAGCTTTAGTAGTTCTCTGGTGGAACTTTTGGGATCACTTAAATATACTATCATGTCATCTGCAAATAGTGATATTTTGACCTCTTCTTTTCCGATCTTTATCCCCTTGATCTCCTTTTGTTGTCTGATTGCTCTGGCTAGAACTTCAAGAACTATATTGAATAAGTAGGGAGAGAGTGGGCAGCCTTGTCTAGTCCCTGATTTTAGTGGGATTGCTTCAAGTTTCTCTCCATTTAGTTTAATGTTAGCAACTGGTTTGCTGTATATGGCTTTTACTATGTTTAGGTATGGGCCTTGAATTCCTATTCTTTCCAGGACTTTTATCATGAAGGGGTGTTGAATTTTGTCAAATGCTTTCTCAGCATCTAATGAAATGATCATGTGGTTCTGTTCTTTCAGTTTGTTTATATAATGAATCACGTTGATGGTTTTCCGTATATTAAACCATCCCTGCATGCCTGGGATGAAGCCTACTTGATCATGGTGGATGATTGTTTTGATGTGCTCTTGAATTCGGTTTGCCAGAATTTTATTGAGTATTTTTGCGTCGATATTCATAAGGGAAATTGGTCTGAAGTTCTCTTTCTTTGTTGTGTCTTTGTGTGGTTTAGGTATAAGAGTAATTGTGGCTTCCTAGAAGGAATTCGGTAGGGCTCCATCTGTTTCAATTTTGTGGAACAGTTTGGATAATATTGGTATGAGGTCTTCTATGAAGGTTTGATAGAATTCTGCACTAAACCCGTCTGGACCTGGGCTCTTTTTGGTTGGGAGACCTTTAATGACTGCTTCTATTTCCTTAGGAGTTATGGGGTTGTTTAACTGGTTTATCTGTTCCTGATTTAACTTCGATACCTGGTATCTGTCTAGGAAATTGTCCATTTCCTGAAGATTTTCAAATTTTGTTGAATATAGGTTTTTATAGTAAGATCTGATGATTTTTTGAATTTCCTCTGAATCTGTAGTTATGTCTCCCTTTTCATTTCTGATTTTGTTAATTTGGACGCACTCTCTGTGTCCTCTCGTTAGTCTGGCTAAGGGTTTATCTATCTTGTTGATTTTCTCAAAGAACCAACTTTTGGTTCTGTTGATTCTTTCTATGGTCCTTTTTGTTTCTACTTGGTTGTTTTCAGCTCTGAGTTTGATTATTTCCTGCCTTCTACTCCTCCTGGGTGTATTTGCTTCTTTTTGTTCTAGAGCTTTTAGGTGTGCTGTCAAGCTGCTGACATATGCTCTTTCCTGTTTCTTTCTGCAGGCACTCAGCGCTATGAGTTTTCCTCTTAGCACAGCTTTCATTGTGTCCCATAAGTTTGGGTATGTTGTACCTTCATTTTCATTAAATTCTAAAAAGTTTTTAATTTCTTTCTTTATTTCTTCCTTGACCAGGTTATCATTGAGTAGAGCATTGTTCAATTTCCACGTATATGTGGGCATTCTTCCCTTATTGTTATTGAAGACCAGTTTTAGGCCGTGGTGGTCCAATAGCACGCATGGGATTATTTCTATCTTTCTGTACCTGTTGAGGCCCGTTTTTTGACCAATTATATGGTCAATTTTGGAGAAAGTACCATGAGGAGCTGAGAAGAAGGTATATCCTTTTGCTTTAGGATAGAATGTTCTATAAATATCCGTTAAGTCCATTTGGCTCATGACTTCTCTTAGTCTGTCGACATCACTGTTTAATTTCTGTTTCCATGATCTGTCCATTGATGAGAGTGGGGTGTTGAAATCTCCCACTATTATTGTGTGAGGTGCAATGTGTGTTTTGAGCTTTAGTAAGGTTTCTTTTACGTATGTAGGTGCCCTTGTATTTGGGGCATAGATATTTAGGATTGAGAGTTCATCTTTGTGGATTTTTCCTTTGATGAATATGAAGTGTCCTTCCTTATCTTTTTTGATGACTTTTAGTTGGAAATTGATTTTATTTGATATTAGAATGGCTACTCCAGCTTGCTTCTTCTGACCATTTGCTTGGAAAGTTGTTTTCCAGCCTTTCACTCTGAGGTAGTGTCTGTCTTTGTCTCTGAGGTGTGTTTCCTGTAGGCAGCAGAATGCAGGGTCCTCATTGCGTATCCAGTTTGTTAATCTATGTCTTTTTATTGGGGAGTTGAGGCCATTGATATTGAGAGATATTAAGGAATAGTGATTATTGTTTCCCTTTATATTCATATTTGGATGTGAGGTTATGTTTGTGTGCTTTCATTCTCTTTGTTTTGTTGCCAAGACGATTAGTTTCTTGCTTCTTCTAGGGTATAGCTTGCCTCCTTATGTTGGGCTTTACCCTTTATTATCCTTTGTAGTGCTGGATTTGTAGAAAGATATTGTGTAAATGTGGTTTTGTCATGGAATATCTTGGTTTCTCCATCAATGTTAATTGAGCGTTTTGCTGGATACAGTAACCTGGGCTGGCATTTGTGTTCTCTTAGGGTCTGTATGACATCAGTCCAGGATGTTCTGGCCTTCATAGTTTCTGGCGAGAAGTCTGGTGTGATTCTGATAGGTCTGCCTTTATATGTTACTTGACCTTTTTCCCTTACTGCTTTTAATATTCTTTCTTTATTTTGTGCGTTTGGTGTTTTGACTATTATGTGACAGGAGGTGTTTCTTTTCTGGTCCAATCTATTTGGAGTTCTGTAGGCTTCTTGTATGCCTATAGGTATCTCTTTCTTTAGGTTAGGGAAGTTTTCTTCTATGATTTTGTTGAAGATATTTACTGGTCCTTTGAGCTGGGAGTCTTCACTCTCTTCTATACCTATTATCCTTAGGTTTGATCTTCTCATTGAGTCCTGGATTTCCCGTATGTTTTGGACCAGTAGCTTTTTCCGCTTTACATTATCTTTGACAGTTGAGTCAATGATTTCTATGGAATCTTCTGCTCCTGAGATTCTCTCTTCCATCTCTTGTATTCTGTTGGTGAAGCTTGTATCTACAGCTCCTTGTCTCTTCTTTTGGTTTTCTATATCCAGGGTTGTTTCCATGTGTTCTTTCTTGATTGCTTCTATTTCCATTTTTAATTCCTTCAACTGTTTGATTGTGTTTTCCTGGAATTCTTTCAGGGATTTTTGTGTCTCCTCTCTATGGTCTTCTACTTGTTTATTTATGTTTTCCTGGAATTCTTTCAGGGATTTTTGCGATTCTTTCAGGCATTTTTGCGATTCCTCTCTGTAGGCTTCTACTTGTTCTCTAAGGGAGTTCTTCATGTCTTTCTTGAAGTCCTCCAGCATGATGATCAAAAATGATTTTGAAACTAGATCTTGCTTTTCTGGTGTGTTTGGATATTCCATGTTTGTTTTGATGGGAGAATTGGGCTCCGATGGTGCCATGTAGTCTTGGTTTCTGTTGCTTGGGTTCCTGCGCTTGCCTCTCGCCATCAGATTATCTCTAGTGTTACTTTGTTCTGCTATTTCTGACAATGGCTAGACTGTCCTATAAGCCTGTGTGTCAGGAGTGCTGTAGACCTGTTTTCCTCTCTTTCAGTCAGTTATGGGGACAGAGTGTTCTGCTTTCGGGCGTGTAGTTTTTCCTCTCTACAGGTCTTCAGTTATTCCTGTGGGCCTGTTTCTTGAGTTCACCAGGCAGCTTTCTTGCAGCAGAAAATTTGGTCTTACCTGTGGTCCTGAGGCTCAAGTTCGCTCGTGGGGTGCTGCCCACGGGCTCTCTGCAGCGGCAGCAACCAGGAAGACCTGTGCCGCCCCTTCCGGGAGCTTCAGTGCACCAGGGTTCCAGATGGTCTTTGGCTTTTTCCTCTGGCGTCCGAGATGTGTGTGCAGGGAGCAGTCTCTTTTGGTTTCCCAGGCTTGTCTGCCTCTCTGAAGGTTCAGCTCTCCCTCCCACGGGATTTGGGTGCAGAGAACTGTTTATCCAGTCTGTTTCTTTCAGGTTCCAATGGTGTCTCAGGCAGGGGTCCTGCCGCTCCTGGGCCCTCCCCCATGGGAGCCCAGAGGCCTTATACAGTTTCCTCTTGGGCCAGGGATGTGGGCAGGGGTGAGCAGTGTTGTTGGTCTCTTCCGCTCTGCAGCCTCAGGAGTGCCCACCTGACCAGGCGGTTGGGTCTCTCTCTCACCGGGTCTGGGGGCAGAGAGCTGCTGCGGGCCGGGGTCCTATTTGTCAATTTTTTACCTACACTATTAACTATTGTTAAATTGTACTTGCTTTTCTTAATAAACATTATTTTTCTTGTAATTTCTGTTATTCTTTAGTAATATTCCTGAGTTTATTTCTGATGTTGGTAGAATTTTCTCTCTATAGAGAAACTAGGTTTGTTGGTGTTTAAAATACTGTCAGTCTTTGCAAGGACCTTCATGTTCACATTCTCTAGTTGTTTTCTGTTTTCCTTTCCATCACTTTCATTTCCCATTCCCCTCTCCCTGGGGTACAGTTTACCTGTCATTTTAGTGGTATTAATGATACCTGAACAGAAGCAAGAGTTTCTGTCTCTTGATTAAAAATTAAAATTTCATACTAAAGAAAATGGGCTTTCGGCATATAACTTCATCTTTGTTTCTGAGGTTATCTAACCTTGGAGGAAACCCTCCCCTAAGATTTCTTCTTATCTATGAAATCTTAGCAAAAGAAAGTTCTAAAATATATGTATTAGAATAATTTGTACGAATACAAAAGATTCCAATCAGCTTACTTTCTCAATTGCTATTACTAATGTCAGGCCTTTTGTGTGTGTAATATTCCCTCATTTAGTCAAGTTAATTACATTATGTTACTTCTCTTAAAATATTGGTATTTTGTGTTTGGTCTTGTTGTAGGAACCTACAGTGGCTTTTTATTTCCTGCAGATTACATCCGGGCTCCTGTTAGACATTCAACAGTCTTCCTATGTCTCATCATCTCAGTCATAGACATTTTAGTAGCAGTTTGATCTTTGCTTATTTCTCTCTTCCGAGGAAAAACAACTGTTTATAAAAGTGAGGAGGAAAGGGCTTTCTGATGTTTTAAATCTGATTACAGAGGGACTCAGATATCATCATCTCTTTCTAGTTTTGAGATTAGTAGTTCAGACTCTGAAGTAGTGATAATGGCTTCATTGTAGGATTTTGTAAGGATTTGATGAAGCACATCTATCCTCAGTAATAATGGAAACAGAATTTAGCAAATATGCAGGTTGGTTTTTGTCAGCCTGACACAAACTTAGGCATAACTGGGGAGCTGGAATCTTGACTGAGAAAATGTACTGGCCAGTTTTATGTCAAGTTAAAAAAAAGTAGAGTCATTCAGAGAAAAAGTCAAACTAAGGCGACTGATGTTTACTTTAGGGTTACACACACACAAACACACACACACACACACACACACACACACACACACACACACACCCCTTATACATATATAAGATCATACACATAGTTTTTTTATTTTGATTTTTGTTCACAATACTTTTAAAGACCCCATATGCTTTAAACTAGATTAAGGTGTAATAGGGAGTTGAGTTGTGTTCAAGGCAAGTAAAACACAATGTTCCATATGATATTGAATCAAGTACCAGAGAGGAAAGAGTGGTTTATGCTTGTTTCCTGGCTGATTTAAAACACTTGTTGGGTAAAGTTTGTGTCTCCCACTACTTCTTTTGCTTTCTTTTAGAGATTATGATCTAGTCTACCGTGAGATCCACATTAGTTGACTTGTTAGGAGTTTTAATGAAGTACAGCAGAGGAGAGCATTTCTACTCTTTGCTTTTTGATACCCCCTTTTCTTTCCTCCAGAATGGTCCTAGTGCCAGATCATGTCATAAAATGTGCATTGATATTCAGCGGAGACAAATCTACACATTGGGCCGTTACTTGGATTCCTCTGTGAGGAACAGCAAATCTCTGAAAAGTGATTTCTACCGTTACGACATTGACACCAACACCTGGATGTTACTAAGTGAAGACACTGCTGCCGACGGTGGACCAAAATTGGTGTTTGATCATCAGGTTTGGTGCAGTTAATGCTAGTAAAGTTAATAGTGCTGAGTAACCTTTGCTCTTCAGGTCTGCTTTAGATGTGTATGCTGTGCTGTCTAACTGTTGATGCCATTGCAGGTAATAAAATTACTTTAGGAAGTACAAGGTTATTTTTATATTTTTTAGTTTGGTACAAGATAAAATATTAAGCTATTAATGTTAATACTTATGTAATTATTCATGTATTTAAAACTTTAGTGTAGAGAGTAGATGGAGCAGTATTAGAAAAAAGAAATTTAGAGCTTTACAAGTATACACACACACACTGTAAGAATTATAACTTACCCTATTAATATTTTTGTTCTGTTTTTCTGAAAGAAATTTAAAATCATTTGTTAATGAGTTTGAAATCTAGAGCCTTCCTTCCAGTTAAACTAAAATTTACTTACTTTTGTTTGTAATCAGAAACTTGTTACAAAGCTATGTAGGAACTTGGCATATTCTAGATTAACTTTAAATTCAGCATATGATGGTGTTGTGGACAAGACAGTCATGACTAGTGATGTAGAAGCCACTTTAATTATTATGGATGTCCTCTTTTCATCATCCTTATCATAGTCAAAGGGAACAGGATCTCCTTTGAATTTTTAGGCAGTTTTACTTAGTGAAGCTGTTTAGAACAGCTTTCAGAGTGTGGGAGAGACTTAAGGTCTGTCCACTGGATCAGCTAGTGTTGTATGCTACTTGGGAAATCAGAGGTAATGATAGAATTGTGCTGGTTTCCACCTTTGGCCTACAGTCTAACGTAGCAGCTAATTCCAGACCTTTATTTATTGTTTCTTTATAGACCATTTTGCTTTGCTTTGAAATTTTTTTTTACAGTTTTGTTAATGCACGGCTGGTATAGAGAAAAAGATATACATCTGCTAAGTACTGAGGGGAAAATAAAAATGGCAATGCCCTCTGGTTAAGTTTGGAACTCTGCGGGATCTTTTTTCTTCTTTCTTTTTTTTTTTTTTGGAGGGGAAAAAGTTTATTTGATTTATCACTGTTCATCATCAAAGGAAGTTAGGACAGGAACTCAAACAGGACAGGAACTTGGAAGCAGGAGCTGATGCAGACCCAATGAAAGAGTGAGTCTTTCATGGCCTTCTCATCCCGGTTTTCTCATCCTGCTTTCTTATAGAATCTGGGACCACAAGTTCAGTGATGGCATAACCCACAATGAACTGGGCCATTTCTCATCAGTCTCTAATTTTACAAATGCCCTTTGGCTGGATCTTATGGAGGCATTTTCTCAATTTAGGCTTCCTCCTCTCAGATGACTATAGGTCATATTAAGTTAACACAAAACTAGCTAGACAAGAGACGTGTTGATATGATGTAGAGAGAAATGAAAAGGGCCTTGGGGGGCTTTCATCTGTCTGTGCTCCAGGTCACACCAGCCTCTGTTTGCAGATTATAAATTGGTGTGGGACAATCTCTGTTCTCACCACTGAATCTCCCTCAGTTCCTCTTTCGTATTTATCAGTGTTAATACTGAATGCAAAAATCACCAAAGTGCTGCTTGGCCTAGTAGAAACTTCTGTTCTTTTCCCACACTCAGACAGCTGGACTGTCTTCTCCATGTATTACAGCTGTACTTCTCTCTCCACTACAGTATGATTGATTTGTAAGTAATCCATTAACTGTAGTATCAGTCTTTAAAAAGTAGTAATTGTTTTAACCTTTCAATATTTAAAACATGAAATTGTGGACTGACTGGTCAACCCTGGAGAATAAATTGATTAAGTGATTCTCCTAAAGGAATAAATCTGTCTTGTTCAGAGAAAACTGATTGAAACTCAGGCCTCAGGTCTCTTAGTTTTGTGCAGGATCTTTCTGATTGAGTTTTTCAAAGCCATGCTTAATCTTTTTTTTTTTTTTTTGTATTTCATAACACTTTATTAAGAAGGAACTGATGTCAGCAATGCTATGTGAATAATGACAAAGATCAAGGGAAACACATCAGAGATCATGTACACAGTAATATACATTGTATATACATTGTATAATATATAATATAGATTGTCCTTTATATAATCAATATATAATAGTTAAGGAAACTTTAATCCTTATTAAGCAAGCATTTTTGCATGTATTGCCTTCTCTTTATCTTTCTGTGCCTTTATCATTTGTTTAGCTTTAGACAATTCTGCCTGGACAGCTTTATCTCCTGGGCTCTCTCCTACGCCTTCTTAAGAGCAGCCAATATTCTTTTAAGTTCATATCCTTTTAAGCCTTGCCGTCCTTGTGCTTTTCCATGTAGTGCCTAAGTATTTCAAGGGTCCATTTCAAGAGCCTCCAAGCAACTGTCAGTTGCTCCTTGCTAATTTGACATCTTCAATTTACAAGCACCAATACTCAGCACACAACTTAAGGCTATGGGTTGCAATCTGGATAGATCTGCTTTCTCAATAACAGCCTTTGAACTATCCACGCACCTTAAAACCTTTGCATATTTTTTAATAGTCATCTCGCAGTTCTGAGACTTGAAAAAAGTATTTCCAATCTTTAATTTAATGAACATTAATTTAGTAAAATTTTATCTACATCTTTTAAGTCTACTTCTGCATCCTCGGGGAAATCTGGATGACTGTCACCAGGGCCACTTTGGGGAATATTCCCCAGTCATTCCCCTTCTTTTGATTCTCCACGTTCTGCAATAAAATAGTTTGGCAGGTTTTTCACCATTCACTTCTATATTTTCAAGCATCCTTGCCACACCTAGCCCTTTTATTACTTGACCAAATACCACATGTTTCCTATCCACATGAGGAGTTGGACCTGTTGTGATAAAGAACTGATAACCATTTGTATTGGGGCCTGCATGTGCCATGCTCAGCAAACCCTCCCGGTCATGCTTTTAAAGTTCTCGTCTTCAAAGTTTTCACCATAAATACTCTCTTCACCTGTCCCATTCTGTTTTGAGAAGTCTCCACCCTGAATCATAAATTTCTTAATAATTCGGTGGAAAGGACATCCTTTAAAATGAAGAGGTTTTCCAGTTGTGAATCCAGTGCCCTTTTCTCCTGTACACAATGCAGAAAAAATTTCTGCAGTTTTAGGAACAATATCTGCAAACAATTCTAAAACAATTCGTCCAACCCACTCCCCACATCAAAGAAGACTGGCAGGGTTTTGGAATTGGAGGGCGTGGCTGCTGGGGATAGGTGCCTCGTGCGCGGGAGGGGCTCTATTATCGCCATGCTTATTGTTGATGGCATCCTAGGGGTTGTTCTCCTGGGAGCAAAGAACTCTAAAAGATGTTAGGCTGATTCTGGTTGTTTAAGAACAGAACATGAGGGTGATATTATCAAGGAACAATTTATCTTTTTGATCAAAAATTACTAATACTTTACCAGAAAAGTACTGAAGTTTTCAAAAATTACTTGTATAGATTGAAAATAGAATAGCTCAGCGATATTCTGGCTGTGGCACACAGAGTTGTATGTGACATTTGTTTGTCTGTGATAAAATTGGCTGTTCCTTGGAAATTAGCTAGTATTATATAACTAATATTGGGCTTTTAACTGATCACATGGTGTAAAAGAATGGTAAAAAAGAGGAAGACACCAGGACTTGGTCCTAAGTCATCTCATCACTGACAGCCTGTGCTGCACTGCTGAGCATGCGGCATCTGTCTCAGCCTCCAGTGTACAGTTTATTTTGTGTAAATGAAGTGGTGAGTTAGAACTTACTAACATGTGCCTTTGACACTCCAAAAACCATTTGTGATACCACGATGCTTTAGGGCTCAATACTTCATGTTTTAAAATTCAGAAGAATGTAGGAAAGAAAAGGATATTTTAAAAATTATTTTTCCATTTTGACTTTTAACATTAAAAAATGAAATTCAAAGAATCATATTTCTGGTGAACATATGGCAGCTTAGCTATCAGACTTTTCATGTTGTTGCTTTGCCTAGAGAATTCCAACAGAAAGGGTTTTTAAACCATATGTAAATCACACATCCAGAAAAATTGGGAGCCAGAGAAAGTTCACAATTTATTGTAAGTTTAATCAAAAACAACAGAAAACTGGTTCATGTGCTAAAGCCCACACAGTGCAATGAAGAGAGCTTGAGATACAAGGTAACCCTGCAGTAATACAGCAAACTCCTCAATGCAAGAACAGAGCAGCCACAGGGAGAGAGGTTAGCTTATAGCAGTGTCAGGAAGCACACGGTGTTTCCTAAAAGGGAAACACTTTGACTGGGGTGGGGTAGGGGGAGGGAATACTGGTTCCTTTGCAGTAGTAGCTAGTGAGCTAGAAGGATTCAAATTATGAGAACCAGGCAGTGAGATAGTGGGTAAAGGAACGTATTGCCAAGTTTAATCTCTAGCATGGACAAGATGAAAGGAAAGAACTGACTCCTGCAAGTTATCTGACATCCATACGGACACTGGCACATGTGTGCACACACAGGTATATAAACAGACTTATACAGAGACCTTGAGATAAACGACCTCTAAACCAGATGCATTCTAGGGTCCTTAAGCCCTATTGTCCCTCTTCAATAGGAACTCTCTGAAAGCTGTTGGGTCCGAGGGAAACCAACTTACTTAAATGTGTAAAAATTATATACAGTTACAAGCACTGGATCTTTAGAGAAGCACTTTAAAGAAAATAATGGAGGGATTGGAGAGATGGCTCAGTAGTTAAGAGCACCGACTGCTCTTCCAGAGGTCCTGAGATCAAGTCCCAGCAACCACATGGTGGTTCACAACCATCTATGATATCTGTTGATGTCTTCTGGTGTGTCTGAAGACAGTAACAGTGCACTCACATACGTAAAATAAATAAATCTAACAAAGAAAATAATGGAGAAAAGATACTTTCTTTTGGACAAAAGTAGTAGGTGAGAGTTATATTTCAACAATCTAACAGTTGTAACAACATAATGAAGCCTGAAACTGAATATAACTACATACAAAGTATATGTTGAAAAATGCACATGTGATAACCAAATGATAAGAGCAGGTGAAAGAAACCACATACAAATCAGAAATGAGGGCTGACAAGGTGGCTCCGGGATGTAAAAGCACTCGTGACTCAAGCTTAGTGACCTAAGTTCAATCCCTGGGCCCCTGGGAAAGGTGAAAGCCAGAAACTACTCTACAGAGTTCTCACCCAACTGCTGTGCACACATACCTTCACCTCACAGTGTAAAAACAGGAATAAAAAATCAAAGAAGAATATATCATTTTCAGAAATGGAGACTGATCTATTAGCATAAATGAGAATAGGGATTATAGTAGCATAAAACAGACATAAAGTGTACAGGGAAGACTGTAAATGACAGTCAGCCAGCTTCTCTTAAAATATTAGTAACACTAAACTTAAAACCACTATTTTTAGCTAGTAGACAAAATTATGAAGCCACTAAGAATTAAAATGAGACTGGTATCCATCTACTTTCTGTGCTCTTTTGGCTTTCCATAACTATGGTGAAATAACTGAAGCCTTTAACTTAGGAAGAGAAAAAGACTAATTTTGGCTCCTGGTGGTGATGTTGTAGTCTAGGTGGCATCATTGCTCTGGGATTCTGGTAAGAGCAGCACATTATGACAGAACCATGTGGCAGAGCCACACTGCTAACATGAACTGATGCACAGAAGAGAAAGAAAGGGCAGACTAGAGTCTCAGTCTTCTTTGTGCTCACAATCCTAATGGTCTAATGACCTTCCAAAGACCACAGCAACTGTCAGTAAAGCCAGACTATTAGCCTGTAGACCTTTGGGAGGCACTGCCCATATAAATATAGCAAATGCCAAGAAACAAAAGAGCAACATTTAAAAACATATTCAAGAAAAAATAATATGAGCCAAGTGTTAAAGTTCTTACTGAACTGCCCTTTAAACAAACTAAACACTTTAAGAAATTATGGAATGTGAGCTAGCCAGGAAGTAACAGGAAGAGTCCTGTGAAGATCCATCTTGACTTCTTTCTGTACCAAAGTGGGTAGTTGACAGAGCAAATAGATAAAGATGCTGTTGCAAGAGAACACATTAGCAGTGATGCTGAAAACAAGTGTTCTTCCTATAGGAAGTCACCAGTTTGTGCAAGCTTTTTTGAAGGTAGACAGCAGCAAGATCACATCCAGCCACTAAAATCAGGGACTAGAAGTCTATATACCTTGAGCCAATAGAACGCTATGGGTTAGGGACTAAATAGCAGGGCATCCTCTAGTCTGATGAGGTAGCACTCAGCTGTGATAATTCATGAAAAATTAGAAAATGGGTAGAATATAGAAGAAGAAAATTGGGACTCTCCACTGCCTATTGGTTTTAGAAAATATCAACCCGATAGAGTAGATAAGTAGTTTTCAATTAGGGTTTTAATTAAATACAATTACAATACAATTAGGGTTTGTTTATAGAGTGTGTGTGTTGGGGGGAAAGTGGGTGTTCATTTTGTAGCCCTAGCTGGTTAGAAGATTACAATGTGGACGAGACTAGCCTCAAACTCAAAAAAGATTTGCCTTGGCTTCCTGAATGCTGAGATCAAAGGTATATGTCACTACACGCACTAGTTGTTCAAATTTGATTTATAAATTTTTATGAAAATACCATCCATAATTTATCATTTTTTAAACTATTTCTCAAAGATCAAAAAGTACAAAATAGCACAGTTAAAATATGTGTTCCCCTTGCAGGGGATCCAAGTTCCTAGGCTCTGTGTCCAGTAAACTACAACTACCTATAACACCAGCTCCGGGAGCCAGACCTTCTTTTGAGATTCAAGGACACTTTTTATACATGTATACATGCCCATGCATAGACACAGGCACACACATTTAAAGTTAAATGCTAAAAAATATAGATGAAAGACTAAATAAAGATATAAAATAAAGAACTAATTGTTAAACTGGGTAAACAGCATCAAGATGCCTAGAGTGATGAAAATTCATTGATAATTAACTAATAAAAAGTAATATGTATCAGTACAGGAATACATAGTGTATAAATAAAAGTTATTCCTGTTCCATATTCTGTGTGCTGGCAGTGTGGGGAAGAGTCTCCATGCTAGTACTGTGCCCCTCTCGGTTTTTGTGAATTAGCAAAACCAAGGTGCTTATACTGTAGCCCTGATGACAGTTAAGAATGTCACACCAAAAACTCAAAAGGAAAGAGCAGTACCAGGCCAGCCAGGCTATATAGAGAGACCTTGTCTCAAATAGACACACACACACACACACACACACACACACACACACACACACACACACACACAGAGAGAGAGAGAGAGAGAGAGAGAGAGAGAGAGAGAGAACACATGCTAGACTCTTTGTAGTTTTTCTTTTAAATTGGTCTTTATAACTATTAAAATAGCTTTGTGTTAAAAATTAAAAAGTAATTATATGATAAAAGCAGTTCGGTGGAAGAAGAGCATCAAACTTGTAACAACAGTGTTGTGCTTCAGTGAAAACACATATGTTTTCTGAACACAATATATTCTTCAAGCATAAGTGCCACATAGCTTTGATAGCTGAACTTGAGCTTGACTTTGAGATGGGATTTGATTGTTAATATCTTGTAACAAACATCTTTTCCCCTGTGTTATTTTGTAGAAGGCTGCAATTTTTATTTGAAGGAGTGTAAGAAATCAAGGTTGTTTTGAATCACGTTTAAGTCAAGGAAAATTAAACTTATAAAAATATGCAGAATTCTTCACACTATGGAAATCAGTCTGGAGATATGTTTGCAAATGGTTTTTGTTTTTGCTTTTGCTTTGTTTTGTTTCAGACAGGGTTTCCCTGTCTTAGCTGTCCTGGAACTCACTCTGTAGACTGTGCTGGCCTCAGACTCAGAGATCTGGCTGCCTCCTGAGGATCTGGGATTAAAGGGGTGTGCCCCCCACTATCTGCTCCTTGTATTATTTTACAACATAGTTTGAAGAGTTCTGTTAAATACGTGTAGAAGTTAATTTAGCTGCATCACTCTAATTTGCATGTTGGGTATCTGCTCTCATTAAACAGTGACAGCATCTCAAATTATGATGCTTTCCTAGTACTGAAAGGTCAGAGTTTTTCTGAGGAGGATTAAGAGGAGCATATGACCATGAAATATCCATAGAGTTATGATCAGTATGTACTTGTAGTGAGAACCAGTATATTATGATCATTGTGACTTTGGTAAAAATGTTTATATCATAGCATCAAGAAAACAAAGTTCCTTAACTTAGTGTATTTTAGTTAGGATGAATGAAAATTCAAAAGGTATTTTAAAAACTATACTGAATTTCTATATGTGTGTATAATAATTAAGACATATTTAGTCTCATTAAGAGCAAAGTTCAGGGTTTCTTTGAGAATGTGAAAGCATACTCACTAACCTCATTTTGGTACCTGGGACAGGAACAAAAGAAAACCGTTCAATCTGTTGCTTTGTTCTTATAGATGTGTATGGACTCAGAAAAGCATATGATCTATACCTTTGGTGGTAGGATTTTGACATGTAATGGCAGTGTAGATGACAGCAGAGCCAGTGAACCACAATTCAGTGGGCTGTTTGCATTCAACTGCCAGTGTCAAACCTGGAAACTTCTTCGAGAGGACTCCTGTAACGCAGGCCCTGAGGACATCCAGTCTCGGATTGGACACTGCATGCTGTTCCACTCGGTAGGACTGTTCTGTGCATTGTTATTTTGTCTTGTGTATCTATAGGAAAGCAAAGCTTTTTCTAGAAATAAATGATGAGTACAGCAGTGGCAGGAAGAAGAGAACATTAGCTGTGAGCTGTCCTGTAGTCGTTCCCATCAGCTTAGAAACCCCTAGATGATTACTACCTGAAGATAGAGCCCGATGCTGTCACTAGTGACCGCACCGCTTGCCTAGCTAATGCATAGTTAGCTTTCCTTTTAGGACTTGATAATTTACAAACTTTTCTTAGCAACTAGAAAGATAGTTTTAGGTTATTTTTTAATTTTAGATTGATTTTATAGAATTAAAACGAGTTTATTGGCAAAATCTACAAGAAGAGTTTCCTTTCACTTTTTGAATCATATACTGAAGTCCTCCTTTTGATGAACAGAGCCCTAGAGCATATGGTCTTGAGCATGCCTGTTTAAAGTATTCATTCTAGGAAGTACAAAAAGGATGTAAGGGTAAATTCCCATGTACAGTTGTCTGTTTGGTCAGTAAACAATCTGTATGTTTTTAATATTGTTTTCCTACCTTAATTTCATTCTCTGTCATCTTTTAGAGCTTATTTCATTTTATTGTGTTGGGAATATTTTCAGGAAGACTTCAGCTAGGATGTCCTGATTTTGCAGGCCCTTCATGTCTGTGGACTATGCATCCACAGATTCAAACAACTATAGATAGATAAATATTTTTAAAAATTTTTGTCTCCACTGAACATGTACAGACTTTTAAAAAACTTTATTAAAAAACTGCTCTTGTTTATAGTTTATAGTTTATAGCCTATAGTTTATAGTTCATACTAGGTATTAAAACTAATGTAGAGATGGTTTAAAGTACCTAAGAGGATATGTATATGTTATATGCAAATCCTAAAGGACTTTGGGACCATCAGGATGAGGACCTGTGCTGATACTGTGTGACAACTGCACGTACAAATAACACTGTTCTGTGTGACAGACCGATACAACCTTGAACATGGTGTTTACCATCACCATACCCACTGACAACAGAGCAGTGTTATTGATAATGCCCCGTCTGCATTTGTGCTGTTCTGACTCCCTGAGTGATGTCTTTTCAGAATTGGTTTGTTGAGGTCAGGATCCCATTACATCTGTGTACTGCACTCCTCTCCATCCATATCAGTACCTCGGCTCTTCTTTTCCCCACATGCATGCTACTTACTTCTGCTTTAAAAAAATCAGAATCATTTATAGTCTACTATGTTCCCCATCCTCGTTTGACTGTTGTATTGTCATTCGGTCTTTTAATGTATTTCTCTATCATACTTTCTGTAAGCTAGTATTTCTATCTGGAGGCTTGGTCTGTATTCACTATCCTTTCGGGGGAAGCCACGAGCAAACACCAGCACTTCACTAATACTCTGATCATAGGATATCAATAGGCATTTAATGTCTGGTTGTAGTGCTTTTTATGTGTATAGTGAGTTTAGGAGCTATTAGTTTGATCAGTTATGAAATTTCCCATAACATTTTACCTATTGCTTTCAGCAATAGTCATCGATAGTCATTGTGTAGAGTTCATTAGATATCACACAATGGTGATTTTCACATGTTCTTGTTTCTTCTACATTTATTACTTGTAATTCTACTTTAGAATTAAAGAACAGCAAAGCATCATCCTTGTGTCATGAATTGTTTAGTTACTCTAAAATGAAACCATATGATTCTTGGGCCAGGCCTCAAGATGCACACCTGTGATCCCAGCAAGTTGGAGACTTTAAAGACATGCAGACCATGAACCTGGGCTATACACAGCAAGTTCAAAGCTATTCTGGAACATACAGACAATCCCCATCTTAAAAAAATCTAAGTGAATGTTGGGCATGGTAGTACACGCCTTTAATATGAGCAGAGGCAGTGGAACTCTGTCAGTTCCAGGCCACTCTGGCCTACATAGTGAGTTGTAGGTCAGCCAGGGCTATGTAGTAAAACCATCTCAAACAAGTAAATCTAAGTGAATGGATGAATGTCTGATTACTTGTCGATTTGCATGTTAATGGATTCAGGTTTCAACATTAGCCAGTGAATCATATAAAATATTGTAATCATGAGCTCATGAATTTTTATATACATATTTAAAAGTAAATACTGTCTTTATCAGTTTTTTTTTTTTGTTTCGTTTTATTTTTTAAATCTGTCTTTGGCCATAAGGAACTTTTTCTTTACCCTTATGTGCACACTTAATTTCTTTTGGCAAAACAAAGGGCAAATCATGAGTTCTTGCTAATAAACCTAATGCAAGTTAATTCTTTTCTTCACCTAGTGACTTTGACTTTTGTGCTTGTGTATCTTTGAAGATTGAGGTCTTAGTTCATGGCTGTTACAGTATGTTTCATCAGTGATTTGTTGTCAAAGCTGACAGCAAATTCACTGTGCTTTCTGGTGAATTTTAATTTAGGACTTAGACCATAAAAGTATATTATCGAAAAACTGAATATAAAATCAGTACAATATTTCTGATATGGTTAGAATTCTATGTATAAAGTCGTAGCTTTATATACAGATAGATTTTTTTATTTTTGTTTCTGTTTTTAGTTTAATATTCTAATAAAATATATATGGTTATAAATTAAAACTATAACTCAGGGTACTTTTAGAGAACTCTGGTTTATTTCAGAAGTGAAGTTAGATTTCTTCCTTATGAGTAGCTGTCCTTTATTATGTTTTGACTTACACAAACACACTTCTTGCTTGCTGGCTCACTCTTATTTCTGCTCTCATAGTTATACAAAAGGCAGAGTCTTAGTCAGGGTTTGACTGCTGTGAACAGACACCATGATCAATGCAAGTTTTGTAAAGGACAACATTTAATTGGGACTGGCGTACAGATTCTGAGGTTCAGCCCATTGTCATCTAGGTGGGAGCATGGCAGCATCCAGGCAGGCACGGTGCAGGAGGCGCTGAGTTCTACATCTTCCTCTGAAGGAAGCCAGGAACAGACTGTGCATACTCAGGCAGCTAGGAGGAGGGTCTCCAAGCCCACCCCACAGTGACACACTTCCTCCAGCAAGGCCACACCCTCTAATAGTGCCACTCCTTGGGCCAAGCATATGCAAACCATCACAGGCAGCAATCTGGCTATTCAGTTTTAGTGGGATACCTTAGCAGTGGTAGTGTGGAGAGACCTGCCTCGTCCCTCTTCATTTGAGCAAAGTAGTGATATGTGGGATCACTCGAGACTGCTCTCGTAGGGATGTAAAGTGTGAAGGCTCATTCTCAGTGCTTTATTGGAAATGACAACTCCCTTTTCTCCTTTTTTTTTTTCTTTTTAGAAAAACCGTTGTTTATACGTGTTTGGTGGCCAGAGATCTAAGACCTATTTGAATGATTTTTTTAGTTATGATGTGGACTCTGATCATGTAGACATAATTTCAGATGGCACCAAGAAAGACTCTGGAATGGGTAAGAATATTTCCTGTGTTGTAACTGCTTTTTATAGGAAATTAATGTCCATTTTCTTCTCTTTGTAACCTTCTCTAATTGAAATAATTCTAAATTAAAGGAATAAAACTGTCTAATTCCACTGTTCAAAATCACATGATTTACTATTATTTTAAGGAAACTATAGTGTGTGAATTTCTGAAGTAAACGTGTATGTCTGTGCTTTGGGGAATGGACTTTGTGAAAAAGCAGCATCTGAAGAAATATTCTGACTTTGGCGACACCACCAACTTGAGTTCACTGTAGTAAACTGTAGGTAAGGCATGAGCACAGCAGAGTGGTCTCTAGGGTAGCCTCCTGCAGTCGTTCATACCTTGAAGATGTTCGAGCTTATCATCTAAGTAGGACCTCCTACTAAAAAGGTGGTTATTTACTAACCAGATTCTGTACATTGTCCTGGCATGGCTAGTAGTAATTCATCGTACACACTACTTTTTAAAGTCTCATTTTGATAATTAACAGTTAACCAACACAGTAATTGCTTTACCTATGAATTCTTTATCCAGAAGGGTAGATTTGATTAAGGCCCAGTTTGGCACTGGAGATAGAATTAAAACCAGCTTGTTTTTCTTTTCTTCTTTTAATATAATTTTTTAAATTTTATTTAATCTCTTTTTACAGTCCAGATTTTATCCCCATCTCAGTCTACCCTCTGACTATTCCACATCCCATAACTCCTACCCCCTTCTCATTAGGATGTCCCTATGCTCCCACCCCCACCTCACCAGTTCTCCCCACTCCCTGGGGCCTCCAGTTTCTTGAGGGTCAGGTGCATCTTCTTTGACTGAGTCTAGACCCAGCAGTCCTCAGCTGTATATGGGTTGGGGCCCTCTTATCAGCTGGTGTAATGTTCCCTAGGTGGTGGCCCAGTGTCTGAGATATCTTGGGAATTCAGGTTAATTGAGACTGCTGGTCCTCCTACAGGGTCACCCTCCTCCTCAGCTTCCTCCAGCTCCTTTTTAATTGAACCACAGCAATCAGCATCTTCTGTCCATTGGTTGGATATAAATATCAGCATCTAACTCAGCTGCTTGTTGGGTCTTTTGAAGGGCAGTCACAATGCTTATTGTGAGCACTCCATAGCCTCAGTAATAGTGTCAGGCCTTGGGGCCTCCCCTTGAGCTGGATTTCTCTTTGGGCCTGTGGCTGGACCTCTTTTTCCTTAGGCTCTTCTCCACTTTTGTTCTTGCAGTTCTTTCGGACAGGAAGAATTATGGGTCACAGTTTTGACTGTGGGATGGCAACCCCATCCCCCTGTCTTTCTACTGGAGGTGGGCTCTACAAGTTCCCTCTCCCCACTGTAGGACGTTTCATCTAAGGTCCCTTTGAGTGTTGAGAGTCTCTGGTACATTCTGGAGGGTCGCCCTACCTCCTACCTCCTGAGGTTGCCTGTTTCCATTCTTTCTGCTGGCCCTCAGGATTCAGTCCTATTCCCCCACCTAATACCTGATCATGTTCTCCTCTTCCCCTCCCTGTCTCCTTTCCTACCCAGGTCCCTCCCTCACCCTCCAGTGATTGTTCTTCTCCCTCCCAAGTGGGATTGAGGCATTCCTCACTTGGGCTCTTTAGCTTGTCAACCTTCTTGAGTTCTGTGGATTGTATCCTAGGAATTCTGTACTTTTTAAAAGCTAATATCCACTTCTTAGTGAGTACAAACCATGCATGTCCTTTTCGGTCTGAGTTACCTCACTCAGGATGATAGTTTCTAGTTCCATCCATTTGCCTGCAAAACTCATGATGTCCTTATTTTTTTTTTTTTTCTTTTTTTCGGAGCTGGGGACCGAACCCAGGGCCTTGCACTTGCTAGGCAAGCGCTCTACCACTGAGCTAAATCCCCAACCCCCGATGTCCTTATTCTTAATAGCTAAAAGTATAACATTGTATAAATGAACCACATTTTCTGTATCCATTCTTCTGTTGTGGGACATCTGGGTTGTCTCCAACTTCTGGCTATCACAGACAAGGCTGCTATGAACATAGTGGAGCATGGTGGCATGGCACCTTTTGGCTATATGCCCAAGAGTGGTATGGCTGGATCTTCAGATAAATCTATTTCCAATTTTCTGAGAAATCTCCAGATTGATTTCCAGAGTGGTTGTACCAGTGTGCAATCCCACCAGTAATGGAGGAGTGTTCCTCTTTCTCCACATCCTTGCCAACATGAGCTGTCACCTGAGTTTTGATCTTAGCCATTCTGATTGGTGTAAGGTGGAATCTCAGGCCATTTTGATTTGCTTATCCCTGATCACTAAGGACTTTGAACATTTCTTTAAGTGCTTCTCAGCCCTTCAACATTCCTCTGCCTCTGTTTTTGATTGGGTTGTTTGTTTGTTTGTTTGTTTTTGGTTTTTTTTGGGGGGTTTTTTGTTTGGTTGGTTTTTTTTTTTTTTTTTTTTTTTTTTTGGTGATTAGCTGTGGGGGGGTCAGTGAAGATTTTTTTTTCCCAATCTGTAGGATGACAATTTGTCTTATTGACTATGTTCTTTGCCTTACAGAAGCTTTCCAGTTTCATGAGGTCCCGTTTATCAATTCTTGATCTTAGAGCATGAGCCATTGGAATTCTGTTTAAGAAATTTATCCTGTGCCAATGAGTTTGAGGTTCTTTCTCATTGTCTCTGTTAGATTCAGTGTATCTGGTTTTATGTTGAGCTCTTTGATCCATTTGGACTTGAGCTTTGTGCAAGGTGACAAATCTGGAAATACTTTCATTTTTCTACATAAAGATTGCCCGTTAGACCAGCACCATTTATTGAAGATACTTTCTTTTTTCCATTGTGTATTTTTGGCTTCTTTGTCAAAGATCAAGTGTCTGTAAGTGTGTGGTTTTATTTCTGGGTCTTAAATTCTGTTCTGTTGATCAATGTGTCAGTCTCTACCAATACATTTAGCTGACATATGTAAAAAGGATTCCCTTATCAACAGTGCTTTTACAGAATAAATCTTAAATACCTGTATTGGAGCTGAGAAGGTGACTCTGTCAGTAAAGTGCTGCTGCAGAAGCATGAGGCCCCGAGTTCAGCTCTCCAGCACCCATTTAAAAGCTAGGCAGGGGGTGTGTGTCTGTAAGGCCTGTGCTAGGAGTGAAACAAGCAGGCCATGGGAGCCTGCTCTGCCAGTCTAGCTGAGCCGATGGGATGGTGTCTGTCTTGGAAAATAATAAGGTAGAGAACAATAGAAGAAAACACCCAGTGTTGACCTCTGGCCTCCACTGGCAGCGAGCATGCACACACACAAATACATATGTTGTTGGCATCATTTATGGGCACTATGTTAGAGTAACCCTTTTTTAATTAAAGTTGTTTACATAGAAGAGGAAAAAAGCTGGTCTAGTGAGATGGCTCAGTGAGTAAAGCCCTTGTGGTACACACCAGGTAACCTGAGTTCTATCCCTGGATCTCATGGTTTAAGGAGAACTGAGTCCTAGAAGTCACCCCCTGACCTCTTGCAGACATAATGTATGACAAGTAGCCTATTTACTCACACACAATTGCAATAAATAAAAATTTAAAAGAAGAAAATTTTTCTTTAAATAAAACAACACTGAAGAAAAACGTGGACTCATTTGGCTCTTAGGAACCATTCTCAGATCCTTCTGACTGGAGCTCAGGTTAGAGGTTTATTTGCTATTTTCTTTTCTTTGTGACCACCAGTAAGATGGACAGTCTTATAGCCTAGTCTCTGATTCAGTGACCAGGTCTACAGTCTTATATCCCTAGAGTTTTCCCAACAGTAAAGAACTGAGTAAATGGAAGAAGTGGAAAAAAACACTTGAAAATTTCCTCAGACCCAAAACACTTCAGATTACAAATGGCCTCTACAAAAAGAAGAGTTGAATTTTCAGAAGACCAAAAAGTCTTCTTGCCATTAAGGCAGATCATTGTGTATCATAGTGCATTTTTACATACTGTCAGAAAGAAGACCTCCTAAACTCTCCTAGAGCAAAGTGGGCTGCGCTCATGGAAACACGAGTAAGAAGACATAGAAACTCTCAGTGCCATTAGATGCTACAAGATAAAGAAAAGGAGCTTCTGAAATTTCTTAGAAAAGTTACTAAACTAGAGATATTTTTGTAGTCAAAATAGTGAAGAAAAAAGAAAAGAAGAAATATTTTTAGTCTACTAGGTAAATCCATGTTTGTCTTCTAGACCTACCCAGTTAGACAGCAGCTTAAACAGTTGCAAAATCATCTCTCTAAGAACAAGAAATCCAGAGTAGACCATCTGGGACTGATACAGTGACTCGGTGGTGTCTCCAAGGCCCCCAGGTTCACTCTTCTGCTGCACTGTTTTTAATAAAAGGCATTAGCTACCTGGAGACAAATTACTACAAACACAAACACTACACTACAAACATCATTCCTTTCCTTCAAAAGGAGGCGGGCAGGGAATGTGCTCCTTGTCCTGACAGCTCCCAGTGGGATTCTGCTTAGATTTCATTGGCTAGAGCTGTGAAACCAGGCTTCACTAGAGAGTCTAGGGAAGCATATGTTTAGAGGAAAGGGGTTTGGAAATAGCTGTTGTCTCAAGATAGGTAGAACTTTTATATACTATCTTTTTTTTTCTTTTCTTTTCTTTTTTTTTGGAGCTAGGGACTGAACCCAGGGCTTTGTGCTTGCTAGGCAAGCGCTCTACCACTGAGCTAAATCCCCAACCCCTATATACTATCTTTTTTAGGAAGATACTTTATATTTTAACAAAACAATAAAAGTGGCAAAAGAGAAACACAGAAGCTAAGAAAAAAAAGAAAATCGAAGGTAGGAAAACAAAGGGGATTTCTAAGATGTGACCCAGTGAGCACCAGTAGGGCACGGGGTTTTAGATCAAAGTAGGCTTTAAAGATGTATTTGAGCATTTGTAATAAAAATATTAATAGTCAGGTAGCATGTGACATAAAAGATTGGAGATAGGAACATGATAGAGAAAAGAAAATTTTTAAGAAAAAAAAGATCATTACAATTAATTTGTTTGGTCCTATAACAAGCAGTACTTTTTAAAAACAAT
Organism: Rattus norvegicus; assembly: GCF_021556685.1. Taxonomy (NCBI): domain Eukaryota; kingdom Metazoa; phylum Chordata; class Mammalia; order Rodentia; family Muridae; genus Rattus; species Rattus norvegicus. The sequence continues at coordinate 60,890,718 of NC_141537.1, forward strand.
AGAATACAAAAACTACAATCAGCTTAACAAAAAAATTGGAATTGAAATTTAGTGGGATGATAGTATACATGTAGTCAGCCTTTCCTGAGACAGAAAGTTGTTTGGCTATACCTGGGACAGCAGCCTCAGCTTATGATTCAGAAATACAAGTTTAGATGCTCATGCTGTCTTTCTGTCTACTAAAATCTCACTGTAGGAGGATATTGTGGAGGTGCGTGACTTAATTTATAATTACTTCTGACTTGTAAGAGTTATTCTAGATTTTTCTGGCATTCCTAGGGGACACGGGGACATGTGATTCAACTCTCCCTGTAAAAGCTTCAAGGATGGTAACTGGTAGAACCAGGTACATTGAAAGTTATGAGAGGATAGACTTCAGAAACACAAGTGGTTACGTTCATTCTCGCAGAGCGTTTGCAGACGAGCTACTACGTAGGATTTGATGGACAGTAATAACTTCATGTCTTTGGTGGTATCATTTCTTAGTTTTACTGTTAATTGAATACTAATGGCATGCTATTAATCGAATCCATCAGGGCCCCGTCTTCATGTCAGCCCCAGCAGCTGTTGTTATTTCAACCTTACTATATGCTAGATTATCTTTTATTGGTGGTAAGATTCTGATATGGTTAATCAATCATTGAAGCTAATTCAACTACATGGTGATAGAGCAGAGATTGAAGATTTCACTGTACTGAACCTCTTCCCAAAACTTAAAAAAAAAGAAAAGTCAAAGAGTAATAATAGTGGAAACAAAGCTACTTTAAAAATTTTTATTGTGGTAAATTTAATGGTTATAATTTGAAAACATTTAAATTAAGAATAATCATATAGTCATTTACAACATTATTATCTTTAATCAGTTATGACTACCAAATTGTGGCAGTTCTTTTAATATGTTTTTTGTTGTACCTACAAAGGTGAGCTCATGGTAGAGATTCTAAAGCAGTGGCAACAACAGAACTCAGAACGACACACGCAATCCCACTGTTCAGAGTAATCTTTAACATTTGATGCATCACCTCCTAATCTTTCAAAGGGTGTGTATAGTCAGTTTTGGTTTTGATATGTTAAATTTTACATAATTTTTTGTGATGATTTTTCATAGTTTTATTTCTGTGAACTTAAGTAACAGAAAGGCAAGTTGTCTCATTCACTAGTTACTGCTGTTGCCAACTCTTCCAAAATTAGCATTAATGTTTGCTGTGCATTGTTTAATTTAATTCGTTTACAGGGAATTAACCACACAAAGCACACAAATCCATTCATTAATTTAATAGTATTTGATTGTTTATTAACATTTAAGGTTTTTTAGACCCTCTCTCCTCAAATTGTTCATTAACTTCTATTTACCAAAGATTGTTTTAGGCAATAAGGATCCATATGTGGGCCCCAGGGAATAAGCTAATTCAAAAAGTTCATATTCCAGTGAAGACTGGTGCAGTTGCATTCCAAGCACTGAGAAGAGAAGAAGTTGGGTGCTTTGCTAATGAGAAGCATGAGAGGCACCCTTACGATACAGTAGTTTGGGAAAGCATCTCTGAGGAGAGAATATTCATAGTAAAAATGAGGAGTAAAGAATTAGAACCACCACACAATGTTTGTTTTGTTTTTTGTTTTTTTCTTAAATAAGCTTTTATAAGATTTTGTTTCTGGGGGTTAGATTTATTTTGAGGACACCACTATTAAGTATACATTTTCTAAGTGGCTGATTTTTACAATAATCCTAACAATTTCATTGCTCAAAAATCTCTAAACTAGTATATTATGTGTTCAGTGTTTTACTGAGAACTTTTCTGGCAGAGTTGAACATTGAGTTTTAACTAGCTGGTAAATGTGCCCACCTAAAACTTGAAGAGTTATGCTTGGGATTGAAGAACACACTGATGCAGTTGACCTGAAATTAATCTTTTACTTCTCTGTTGGTTGGTTTTGGTCTGCCCCCATCTGTACTGCCCCTTTCCTTTTCTCTTTCCTTCCTGCTCTCTTTCTCATGCCTTCCCTTTTTGCTCTCCCTCTTTTTATTTTCTTTCTTAAAGTATTGTAGTACCTGGTGGGGATTGAGAACCCCAGTTTTAGCTCTAGGGTTCTATTTCTGTTCTTAGGTAGCCTTACCCAATGTCTTAGACCGTGCATCTGCACTTGTAAATTACCAGGGATATAGTTGAAGAAAGAGGGGTCGTGGCCTGTGCACGGCCTCTGTGTTAGTGGAGGTGATCTAATCCTCTAGTTTGGCTGGTATTGTTGGGTATCTTTGTTTTCTCCAGTGATGCCGTCACTACCCTCGTGTAGCATTGATTCATCCAGTCACCGTCAGGTCACCTCACTGTTGCATTACTTATGAAGGACAGAGCCATAGGCCTAACATTTAATCTGTAGGTTGTTTCTGGTCGCTTATAGGTGCCAAATGATAAGTCAGGCGGTAGGAATACAGTTATGAATGAATATGGGCTCTGTCTTCATATAGCTCTTTTTGTGAATGGAGGAGACAAAGCAGTAAGCTGATCTAACTTTTTGATTAAAGCTAATTCAGATTAGAGGAATCTTTTGCTTTTGACAACCTGACTTCATGAGAGGTTATAGCTTAGTTCCCCAGCCCTGTTCTTGCTGCTGTATTCCTTCTGCACTGCTTATCTCATTAGCACCGACTATTGCCTTTAGACATGACATTGCTCTTGCCTTTGACCCTTCTGCTATCCTAGACCCCGGTTTCCCATCTTACTTCCAAAATCTAATTTTCCTCACTCCCCAGATCTTACCTTGTAGATTTTGGTCTGGAAATTCTTCCCCAGCTTCTCAAGACGGGCTAGGAATTGAAGCAAGTGGTTCCATCCTTAGTGGCTAACACTATCAAGGGGCAGCCTTGACTGTGCATTCCACAAGCTTGGGAAAACTCTGAGGAGGGACACATATTTTATTCAGAATTTCTTTAAAAGCATCTAGACTCTTACATACCTTAAATCTCCTGTTGACATATACTGTACAAAGTTAGATATTCAGAAGACCTCATATCATAAAGCATGGCATGTTGTATTGTGTTTGCATAGAATTATTTTTACTTTAACCAGTGTACACTTACATTTTATCTCACTAGAGCACTACTCATCTTTTAAGGCAAGAAAAAATTTTTTGTCATGAGGTGAAACACTACTTAAATTCCCACATTGTCAAATGTTCCTAGAAAACACCAGTTTTACCTGTTATGTAGTTGTTTTGTAATGTATTAAGCCATTCTGGTATTTATTAGCTGTTTTTCTGAAGCTTTTTTCTTTCAGTTAATTACTGTAATTTGAGATGGATTTAATATATAATTACATGTTTGTGCTTCACTCATGTGGGTTCTTTGATTAAAACTACATTTACAATGTGAATTTTACATTGTATTGTTTGAAATCATAGAACAAGTTTAATTATTGAAATCCCCAGTTAGAGATGATTTATCTCTTATAGCAAAATAGCTCTTCTTTATTAACGCTTTCTATGTGTCAAATACTATAAAATCTTCAACCGTTGCTCTTTGTAATTATTTAAATATATTTCTCAGATTCAGCATCAGTATATAAAAAAACCTCCAACCTTTTTATTTTCTAACTTGATTCAACTCTTATTTTCTAACCTGTATATAACAACAATTTTGCATTTCCCTTAGAAGAAAATTATAATGTAATTGGTGGATGGCTGTAGCTTAGAAAGAAGGGATTTATTAGCATTATTAGTGTTGTGTTTAACATCAAAATTCAGTATGCTAAAAGTTGGGTTTTTTTCTAAATTGGCTTTGTTAACACTGAACACAAGTCATTTAGCATACTTCTCACATGTAACCTCCGTGTTTGGCGCAGTCGTGAATTATGCTTAGAGGATTTGTGAGGCACACAGCTTTAGAGTTAGCTGTGGGCTGTGTTAGCGGGCTGCTTCTGCTTGGCTGAGGTCAGAAAGGTACATGTTGCAGAAATGTAACCCTCCTGTATTGCAGATCCCAAATCCAGCATTGGTGATGAAGAGCTCCTAGAGCCTCATCCTGCTACTGTGGTAGCTTCCTGTTTCCTTGTTTTAGACTTTAAATCCTGTCTCCTCTGACTTTCCATACTTGCCATTCTTTATTCCATTGTGTTCTGTTACAGCAGATTGATTGTTTAGTAAATTGAATCAAAAGACTTGGTCTGCGCCTTCAACAGTAGCATCTTGTCTAGCATCTCTGGACCTACTAATTCATGGGACAATGAGAGGAGGATTGGGCCAGCTGAGCTTAAAGTGTTATCCTTCTCTGACACTGTATTATATTTACTCTCTCCTCTCATACAAGGGTTGCATGAGTCAGTGTATCAGTTTATTTCCCCGAAACCCTTAAAACAAAATCATACTTTAAAGTTGTCTGTGGGAATGTATTTATCATGCTTATTAACATTGAAGAAAACAGAAAGTTGTAAGAAGTTGCTTTGGTTTTGACCTTCTTATATTATACCAGTGATTAAGACCCAGTCAGGCAGTACAGAGGTCCTAAGCTAATGACTTCTTGTTATTCTTACTGTGAGGTTTTTTCATGTATCTTTTTTGAGACAAGGTGTGGTGCATCCCCAAGTGGGCCCTCGCTGGCTGTGTAGCTTGAACTTTTGATACTTCTGCCTTGACAATACATGCATGCACCGTGACCCCTAGTCTGTGCAGTGCTGGAAACGGGTTATATGCCATATGTACAAATATACATGTGTACAAAACACATATATACATAAAGTAAAATACACATTTTTGTTTAAAAAAATGACAACACTGTTGTTGCCTACCCAAGAGCCACTACCCTCCCCCCTTATCTATACCATAATTTTTTTTTAATGACAGTTACCCAGTCCCAGGGGAAGAATCATAGCTACTTTAGCCAGTCGTTGTTATCCTTACCGAGGTTCTTACATTTTACCTCTATGTGTGACTCGGGTCTAGGTAGTCACACATAGCAAAGTGTTAAAAGGCATTTAGAAAAACATGCTTTGTCATGACAGTAGAGAGGTGCTAAGGGAGTGTTCTCCATCTCGTGAATGCTTTATGAAAGTGTGTGACACTTAGAGCTCCAGCTGGCAACTTTGAGAAAAGAGGTGTAGGCCAGGAGCTCTGCAGAGTTGGGAGCATAGCACTGTGATTTAGTCTGTGTGCTAAGACAACCTGGAGCTTGTGTGAGTTAGTTAACTCCTCGGACTTTTCTGTCTTGGGTTTAAAAGTATTGTAACAAATAGAGGGCCTGTGGAGAGCTGTTCTTGTCTCACGTTTCTGTAGTAGACAGATTGTTCTTTGTCTGTGTCTTAGCTAAAGAAACTAATGAAGATGTACTTTGGACCATAAAGCAAAATAGAGATGAGATTAAGTTATTAATTAATATAACAGATTTCCTCAGAAATTGAAAGGACTTAAAAATATTAGTTTCTTTGACTCCTTTCTAAGGTTTTTTTTTCTAAGTAAAAATTCTGTCTTCTGCTTATCATGTTGTCAAACCAGGGAAGGGGAAAAGAAACAAATAATATTCAGACTGTCACAATTTCTTATTTTCCCTCTTACTTTTCCTGTTTTATGTTTTAAAGATGCTAACAAAAAGTAGGAAAGATGAAGAATTATCACAATTTTTTAAACAAACCAAAAATTTCAGAATGACAGATAATTGCTGTGTAATTTACTGTTTTCTCAAGTATATTCAGAATCCAGTTTTTAGTTTATTTTTATAAAGGTAGTACTTATAATTAATAAAGCAGGATTCAAACAATAATATAGGATGTTATAGTACAAAGTATTATTACTGAAGTAGTAAACTAACACAGTTTGCTAATTTCTTTATCCAAATTCAACCTAAGAGAAGTAAAAATGAGAATGTGATGGTTTGTATGTGCTTGGCCCAGAGAGTGGCACTATTAGGAGGCGTGGCCTTGTTGGAGGAAGCATGTCATTGTTGGGGTGGGCATTGATATCCTCCTCCTAGCTGTGTAGAAGACAGTCTGCTCTTGGCTTCTTTTGGATGAAGATGAAAACTCTCAGCTCCTCCAGTGCCCATGCCTGCCTGGACACTCCCATCATTCCCACCTTGATGATGATGGGCTGAACCTCTGAACCTATAAGCTAGTCCCAGTTAAATGTTGTCCTTTATAAGAGTTGCCTTGGTCATGGTGTCTGTTCACAACAGTAAAACCCTAAGACAGGAAAGCGGAGTCTAAGAACTCAGTCTAGGTGACCTAAAGGCTTTATTTCCAAACTACCTTGAATAATTGATTCTTAGCCCATCATTATAGAATAAACACATAGCAGTAGCCCATTCATTGTCCGAATCCAAAGAGAAGCCTTATGCAATGCAGGTGATCAAGGAGTTTAATTTGGGGGTTGGGGATTTAGCTCAGTGGTAGAGCGCTTGCTAGGCCCTGGGTTCAGTCCCCAGCTCCGAAAAAAAGAAAAAAAAAAGGAGTTTAATTTGGGGCTTACATTTCTAGAGGATTATACCCCATGACTGTCATAGCAGGGAAATGGCAGCAGGGAGCTAAACATGGCACTGGCGCAGGGGCTCAGAGCTTACAACCTCATCCAAAATGGGAAAGCAGAGACAGAGAGGAACTAGGAATGGTGTGGGCTTTTGAAACTTCAAAATCTACCCCCACCCCACTCCTACCCCATCCCCAGGAAAGAGTTCCCCTATTCAAACGTAGGAGACTGTGGGGCCATTCTCATTCAGACCACCAGAGCAGGAGCTCCTGAGGTGCTCAGAGTTGGTGAAAGCAGAAGTGTGCTGGCCTCTGAGCTCACTAGTTCATTTCTTCTCTTCTTCTCTTTCAGTGCCTGCCTTACATTGAAAATACAGAGCCCCTGTATAGGGCTGTGGTCATTGTTGCCTAGGCTCACTCCCTTAGTGCTCTCCCCTAGTATTTCCCATGAACCCACTGGTGTGGGTTCTAGTCGAGGTTTGGCCTCTGAATCCTCACCTTTATATAATCCAAAGAATATATTGTTCCTTCCCTGAAAAACACTACTGCCTCATAGGTCAACACGAGTAGACACGAAAGACTCTAGTTGTCTCAAAAAGAGATCAGTAAACTCACAACATATGTGATCAAGACCTCCATCTTAAGTTCTTCCTAAGCTTCCTGAGTGCTAGGATTACAGGGGTGCATGCCACCTTGCCTGCATAAGATGATATTGTATCATGGTTTGGACTTGTGTTTCTCAAGGACTAATGATATTGAGTAGCATTTACTGTGCCTATTGACCACTTCTGTATATTCTTAGAAATGCCTTACCTGTTAAGAATGAGTTATCAATTATTTACCCTGGACACAGGACTTTAAATCTATGACTTGCACATCTTTGTTCCCATTCTGTAGGTTCCCTTTCCATTTTTAAAATCATTTTCACCCTTGTTCTGGTGCTCACTCTTGTGCACAAACTCATTTGTGTGTTCCCGCTGTCCTCCTCTCCCCCTCCCTTCCCTCTTTCTATGTGTGTGCATGTGTGTTATGTACTGTTCTACTTTTGACACTGAAAACAAGTAGTGAGCAAAGCAACCTCTGCCTTTATGTTGATTACATTCTAGAGCAAGAGGAAGGCTGTAAACATTGTCTATTGTTTAATTCAAAAGACTGTGAGGTGTGTTAAGAGATAAATACAGTGGGCATATAGAGCAAATTAAAGATACATAATGAGTTAGTTCTAGTCTGCTGATTATTGTAACTATAGCCATCTTAAGTGTTCCTTTCATTTTTAGTTCCAATGACCGGATTCACACAGAGAGCAACTATTGATCCAGAACTGAATGAAATACATGTTTTATCCGGACTTAGCAAAGACAAAGAAAAGAGGGAAGAGAATGTCAGAAATTCATTCTGGATTTATGACATTGTGAGGAATAGCTGGTAAGGACTCTTGTCTGTACTGCAGTCCTAGTGATACATAATGATGTTGGTTTATTTAAAAATGAGAGGAGTGGGAGGCTTGTGTTAATTTGTGATATTGAAAGAATGCTAAATTTTTGTTATTAAATTTTGAGACAGACTTATTATATAGCCCTAGCTGGCCTTGGACTCACAATTTCCTTGCTTCTCCCTGGGATTATAAGTGTGAGCTACCCTACATGGCCTAAAATATTAATACTTTAAAAAAAAGTATTATAAGTAAAATCAGTACTTATGTACACACCGGTATTAAAAGTGGAATTTTACTCTGTTCACTTTCTGATACTTCCTTTTCTGGAGATTTTAAAGAGTTATATGCTGGTCTAGGTTCTGCCACCAAGTAGCCTATCTAGCTAGTTGAAACTAATGTTCTGTAAACATCTCCATGTCCTAATGCTGGTAAAGGGATAGGTTTGACTTAGCATTTCCAAGCCAAGCCTTGTCCCAGAGCATCTGGCTAAGCAGAAGCTACGTGTTTTGCTGGGGAAACACAGTTGCAGAAGATCCAGCTCTTGTATTCAGTGACAGAACAGAAACCCTTCCAAGAACAGCTCTATTTTCTATGGCAGTATGCTTGGCAACTGAAAGCTGTTGATTTCTGAGAAAGACATTCTGTTTGCATTCAGAGCAAGAGTGCTTGAGTCTTCTACTGTGAGTATACAGTAAAACACCACATCAGTCTGTTTGTGTGAACAATTCCTGTTTCCCAGTACAAGATAGGTAGTTCTGAAGTGAGCTATTTTGAAAGGTCATGAGAGTTACTGTCTTTGCACTCTGATGTGAACAAGTGTATATTTGTTTCTACTGTTAATTTGGGCATTGGCAGTTGATTTACTGGCTATAGTTGTATAAACAATATGGCTGCTGGTGATCCTCTGAAGTACAGTGACTTAAAAGCAGTGTCTTCCAGGTCTTGTGTCTATAAGAATGATCAAGCTGCAAAAGAGAATCTGAGTAAAAGTCTTCAGGAAGAAGAACCATGTCCAAGGTTTGCCCATCAGCTCGTTTATGATGAATTACACAAGGTATGCTGACCACTCTGATTCTGTACATTTTCAGTGAAATGCAGTCTGAAAGTATCTCTAAATGGGTCTTATTTCTGATTATTTCTAAATGCATGTGAGTGGAAAGTTTTACAGAGGTGGGCATTTAACAGAATATATAGCAGGCATTTAATATGATTTTTAATAGCCCCTCAACACAATAGGGATTGAATTTAGGGCCTTATACATTCTAAGCAAGCACCATGCCTATTTATCTGTCTTCCGCCCTGTTTTTAGTTTTTATTTTAATACTGGGTAAGCAGCCTAGGATGCTTTGTACTCTTTGTAGCCCAAGCAAAGCTTAGAATCCTCCTACCTCAGCTTACCAAATACCTAGGACTACAGGACTATCCTACTATCCCCAGTTTTTCCTAAAATTCTTGAAGAGAATTTGTATGGCCCATAATTCTTGGCACTTCTTATGTTATTTGTATTGCTCTATCCCACTCTAGAACAGGGTCTCACTTAGTAGTCTAGGCTGGTTTCAAACTTTAGCTTCTGCCTTAGCCTTCCAAAAGTTGAGATTACAGGTTACACCATAACATTTTCCTATTTTGAAAATTGCCACTGGCGTCTTTATCTCTCTACAGAACAGATATATAACCTGTATTATTGTATATATGTTGTGAATATCTGTCTTAGTTCAGATTTTACTGCTGTGAACAGAACCCATGACCAAGGCAACTTTTATAAGGACATTTAATCGGGTGTGGCTTAGAGGTTCAGGAGTTCAGTCCATTATCATCAAGGTGGGAACATGACAGAGTCCAGGCAGGCATGGTGCAGAAGGCCTGTAGGAGAAGACTGGGTCCCAGGCAGATAGAATGAGGGTCTTTAAGGCCACACCTTCTCCAATAAAGCTATACCTCTTAACAGTGCCACTCCCTGGGCCTAGCAAATCTAAACCATTACAATGTCCAAGTATAAAATACAGTTTTTGCATTTTGAAAGGGAGAAGGCATTAGCTTTTCAATTATATAAGAAGTCATTTCATCTATATATTTCTAGTATAAGTGACCCCTCTCTACCCGCATTGTAAAAATAATTTTTGTGTCATTAAGTGTTCAGAGTAGTTTCTGTAACTATTTTCACTAAAATTTTATGTGTAATTTAGTGACTGGACTCAGATTATCTTGAAGTTTACTTTTGTGTTTCAACTATAGAGGAACTTTTAATGTTTGTGCTGTGTAACTTGAAACCAGAGAAACAGTAACATGAAAAGGAGTACAAGCCATTACTCCTAGAGTTTTCCAACTTTTGAGGTTAATGAAGAATTTTCATTTAATGGGCCAGAAATAATATTTATTTTGTAATATCTCACACATGCTAAGCTAGGACATAGAAATGTTTTCAAATTTTCAGGAAAATGTTTTAATATTTAATATGTTTAGAATAACATTAAACTACTCTAATGTGAAATCGCTACTGGAATTCTTTTACATTTCTTGTTTAGTAGTAGTCAAACAACGGAACAATATTCTGAAAGTTTTAAGTATCATTTACTAGTTGGCATTTAGGTTAAAGCAAAGGAAGATATTAACGTTTTTTATTCTCTTGCCCTTCAATGCTTCTATTAAATATTGTGTCAGAATTATTTTAAATATACTATTTTCTAGTTTGATCGATAATTAACTGGATAACCCTTTCATTTGGAGTTATCCAAAAACTATGTTCGATTAGTTTATTCCTACATTGGCTTTTCTTTTATCTTCCATTATCACTATAATTATGATAGTATGATTTTAATACAAATGTACGTTAGGAAAATGCTTTAGAGTAGAATGAAAATGGAGAAAAATCATGGGAAATCTTTGGTAATAATTTAAAAGATTGTCAAATGAATAAGGCAAAGAGTTAACTATTATGTAGTCCTGGTAAAATAAATTTTATTAAGACTTTTGTAGTCTTTAGAGTGTGTATGTGTTCTTTAAATTCTGGTTTGTTGTCTGTGTGTGTTTCTTTCTTTTTTTATAGGTTCATTATTTATTTGGTGGGAATCCAGGAAAGTCTTGCTCTCCAAAGATGAGACTAGATGACTTCTGGTCGCTGAAGTTGTGCAGACCTTCGAAGGACTACTTACTGAGGCATTGCAAGTACCTCATCAGGAAGCACAGGTATAAATGCAACTCACTGAGTTGGGCAAGGTTGCTCTCACCTTTGATACTAGTACTCAGGAGGCAGAGGCAGACGGAGCTCTGTGAGGTCAAGACCTGCATGACCTACATAGTCAGTTCTAGGATAGAACTACATAGTGAGACCCTGTCTGTAAAGAATTTCTTTTAAAACTAAAAGACTTTAATTAGCACTGTTAGTTACTCTTCATGTGATCTAGCTGTGGGATGCAGGTCTCTTGCTGTGATTGTCAAGTTCTCTAAAGGTCCTGGGTTTTATAAATGTCTGTTCTTACTTTTTGCTTTTTTCTTTCAAAGGAAGATACAAAGTAAGGATACATACAGGTGCTAATTTTTTTTAAGAAAACAAGTGAAATTTTGTAAGCGTTAGTAGACAAAAATGTCATCAATTGTCAAATTACTAGAAAATTGTGTGACTGGTTAGACATGATTTATTCTAATTTATCAAGTCACTAAAAGTATAGAAATGTACTTGTTTGGGTTACTGACAGTCTTACGTGCTAATAAAAACTGGTAGTTTAGAAGGTTATCATTTATTTATTACTATATGTTAGTGTCTGATTCTTAGTCTCATAACTAGATAATGGAGTAAAAACTGCCATTGTCATTATTTTGTCAAACTAGAAAACTGAGGGAATTTTTAAATTTTTAAACTCATAAGGTCACTCAGCTGAACTGGTAAAGTGAGGGTTTGATCCTGACCGTTCTGGCTACAGAGAACTCCATGTAACTACTTTGCATGTGGTATGTATGGGGGTATACATATATATACATATGTGTGCATTTATGTTTATCACATGTATTTATGTATTAGATTTTATGTAGAGTATAAGTACCTAAAATGTCTGTATGTGTATAAAGCAAGCCTGTGCCTTTTTAAACTGTGCTTACTTACCTTTCCCAGCTTTCACAAGGGTTATTTAGAGAAACTAATGAAGAAGCTACTGTGAGGCATCCATCTTTGTAAATAAACAAGTTTATTTCCTGTAGAATCTAAAAGGAGGAAGTATGACTTTCATAGGCAGTATGACTAGGAATGAACTATTAATAAGGTTTAAACAGTAAGGCATTTTTGAGCTAGCTGGAACAACTGGTATGTGGAAAGTTAAGGTTAGCTTTTAAAAGACTTCTAATGCAGCCCAGAGAAGCAATTCAGGCCTTTAATCCCTGCACTTAGCAAGCAAAGTCAGGAGGATCTATGTGAGTTCAAGGCCAGCCTGGAATATATATATATATATGCATACACACAAAAAGAATAAGTAAAGTTCTTTTAAGATTTATTTATTTTATGTATATGAGTACACTGTAGCTGTCCTCAGTCAGACACACCAGAAGAGGGCATCAGACCCCATTACAGACAGTTGTGGGCCACTATGTGGTTGCTGGGAATTGAACTCAGAGCCTCTGGAAGAGCAGTCAGTGCTTTTAACTATTGAACAATCTCTCTAGCCCATAAGCAGACCTTTAAAAGACAAAAATAAATATGTATTCGAGGTTCTTTTTCCAATATTAGCCGTTAGCCATCGAAACAAATGCCAAAAGTTACCATAAGAAAGGACTGAGACAGCCTGTTCTGTATTTTTATGTCACTACTACTGCTCTAAGTAATGAAACTGCATACATGGTAGACCTTTAAACACTAAATTCTGTTTCAAGGGCTTTTGTGGGTTAAGTGTTGAGATGAATTAGCCATTCAGCTAGACTGACTCCAGAGATCCTTCCTGTCTCCACCTCCTGTCAAGTGTGAACTGCCACTTCAGGCTTTTGACATGGGTTCTGGAGCTCTGGACTCAGGACCCCATGCTCGCTCAGTAAGCACTTTACCTCCCCTGCCTTTCCTTTAGGTTTTAATGAAGCAAGTAATGCCTGAAAACAGTATTTGATAGTTGGTTATAGCCTTTACATTTTTACTACATATAGACTTTATTTAACTGAAAATTAGGAGTCTTATTCTCTTGAGTCAATGAGTGACATACCATAAACAGTATTAATATGCTAACAAGTACCAATCATGTAATGCTGTATGGTATTCTGTTTTGTATGTAATGGACTGGTCTCCTCTTATTAGAATCTTTGGATTACATCAACTTATTAGATGTCTTAGCTAATGCTGTAATATTATTATAAATTATATTCCAAAAATACAAATGATATAAATGATGGGTTAGCAAAGTGTTCTCCAGAGAGTTACTTTTTATTTCTTCTAGAAATACATGCATAGATCATTCATTTTCCCGTGCCAGCCTAAATTTTTTTAATTGTTATTGTTTATTTTCCTTCTTTAAAGATATTCTGGGTCAGGGTTATAGCTCAGTGGTAGAATACTTTTCCTAGCCATAGCTTTGGTTCTTAGCATTGCAAAATAACTATAACACCTCCTCGCTCCCCACTCCTGAGACAGGGTTTCTCTGCATGGCCCTCACTGGCTTGGAACTCACTCTGTAGACCTGAGTGCTGGGATAGAAGGCATATACCATTACTACCCAGTGACTATAACACTTTCGATGGGCAGGTAGGATCATAGTTTATAAGAAGAAATGTGTAGTCAAGTCCAAAAGAGAATAAAAATGGATTAAAAAGTAAAGGATCCTTTGAACTTTTTTCCCTTCTTTATTTTATTTATTTATTCACTTTACATCCCAATCGTAGCCCCCTCCTCTCCTCCCACCCACAACCCACCAACTTTTTTTAATGACATGCTGTTTCTTTTTCTCTTTTAAATGATTTATTTATTCTTAGTTTATGTGCATTGGTGTTTTGCCTGCATGTATGTCTGTGTGAGGGTATTGGATCCACTGGAACTAGGGTTGGGAGCTGCCATATGGGTGATGGGGATTGAACTTAGATCCTCTGGAACTGCAACCAGTGCTTTTTTCACTTGCAGCCCTCTCTCCAGTCCTGGATCCTCTAAATTTTTAAATATGTGGCAGAAGACTACCAGACCGTCAGAGTATCAGATCAATTCATAAAGTAACTAAAATTAAAAGACAACAAGTTTATGACCAGGAGTTTACTCCAGTGGGGCAAGAACTGCTGACTCATCTCAGAACTTGAACCACTGAAGTCTTGAGATAGAATGTAGAGTATATAAAGGCCCACCAGTCATGTACTCTTAGAGTAGAACTGGATATAGTAATAGAGTAACATAGCACATACGATCTCACCCTTTCTGACAGTCACTTTTGGCATTTGTTCCAGTAGCTAGTGTCTACTGTTAGTTAGAAAAGGTCCTGGAATACATACTCACTTGGTCTTCTTAAAATTTACTTCCTTTCTTTCTATCTGTCTCTCTATATCAATCCATCTATATCTATCTATCCCCTCTCTCTCCCTCCCTCCCTCCCTCCCTCTATCTATGCATGCTGGTTATTGAATCCAGACCCTGTGCATGCCAGACAAGCATTCTACCACTGAGTTACATCTCAATATAATACACATTATTTTTTTTATTTACTCTTTTGTACTAAATTGCTTACCTTGATTTTCTGGAGACTGCCTTCTCAGTTGTGGATTGGTCAGCCACATAGAGCCTTTAGAAGCATTAGTAAAGCCATTCATTTGAAAAATACTTTTTTGAGCACCTGTGTGTGGCAGACATGGGCCTGGTCTCTGAGAATATATCAGTGAAGAAAAAAATTCCTACCCTCAAGTTTCCTCTCTTATAAATGGAGCCTAACAGTAAGTATATGCTAGGTTGTAAGAATAGGATTAAAACAAAATATAACGAAAGATGCCATGTCTACTTACAAGGGAGCTGAGGGTGTTATTTTCAGTAAAAATACGTGATTTTTTTAAAAAAACAGTTCTACCCAAAGGCTTAAGAAAATAACCACATAAGGTGGAAATGTTCTAGCCAGGTGATTCAGGGCTCTGGGGTTAAAGGTGTGTTCGTGGTGCTTACATTAGTTGAGGAGGACTGTGTGTAGAGTGTAATCAAAGTAACAGATCAGAGGGACAGATTGTGAAAGGCTCCAGCTCTTATCTGAGGAAATAGGGGTTAGAAACTTTCAACAATGAGTGATACGTTCAGACTTACCAAAAACGGGGTAAAAGGTCATTGAGGAGTCTTCAAAAACAGTAGGCTTCTGCATTGGGAAAGCTAAGTCCAATTTGGGAAGCTTTTGTGTGCTTTGGAAGTCCTCTGTGAGCATTTCAAGAAGTACCTGGACCTAACCTTACTTTATTCAGCCATCGGCAGAGAGTTTACAGAATGAAAAGAGCAGAGTGATGTTTGGTGTTATCTGGAGGCACACTACAGGGCAGGCTGAGATGCACCCCAAGGTTCTGGGTGAGCACCAGAGGTTCTACAAATAGAGGTTTTGGACATTTTTGTATGGATGTGAGACAAAGAGGTATCAAGGAGCATTCAGATGGATAATAGAAGGCCCACTTTAAACATTTGAAAATGTGGACCTTCTGCTAAACTTTTGCCAAATTTAAGTTTACTATATTACATATAGAAACTTGTTTCTATAAAGTGGCTAACACACTTTGATAGAAATAACATATTAATTAGACAGTCTTTGATTATATGAACATCTTACTACTAAGATGACTTTTTGTTTTTCTTGGGGAAAGTTGTTCTATTTAGATAAAGTGTAGATTTTGAGGAAATGAAGAATCTTGTGAAGCAATTGGCTTTTCATATAATATTCAGCTTCTAAAATTGATGATATGTGTGTAAAAAGGAGCAAGACTTCTTATAGTATTAAAATCATATTTAGCAATAGAGAAGAATTGTTGACTAAGCATAGTTCTAGACTGCAGAAACCAATTTTGGAAGCACTGTTTACTGGTTAAGAGGAGCCGAAAGTGGAAACAACAAAGCCCACAAACAAGAGGGAAGATGGAGCTTTTGGGGCACTCATTTCCTTAATGAACTTAATAGAATGCAAAGTAAATGTGGGTTTATGTCACATTGCAGAGGATCGCGGTATTCATCGGGTACCTCAGTTAAAACTGTTATTTTCGCAGAAGCCCAGGTGTAAAGGCCCCTTCTCTGCTCAGTGAGGCCAGATGAAGAGTTGTGTGTTATGCTGCATCCCGTGGCTTTATTGTTTGCCTCATTGTCTCCTACTGTTCAGCTGGCTGCTTCTGAGCTTGATTTCTCTAGGGCCTCAGAGCCTAGGTACATAGAGTCTTGAGTCCAAGGAAGCAATTTTAGTCTCTAACCACTTGGTTTTGATGTGACACCTTGTGGTCTTTTAAAGTTATTGTGTGAGTATGTATGCATACTTACATGTGTGTGCACACTACAGTATGTGTGTGGAGGCTAGAGAAGTCTTAGAAGGCTTAGGGAAGTCAGTTGTGAGGAGTGAACTCCCCTCAGCATCAGTAACAGAGATGGTAAAGACTCTGCCTACTGAGGCGTCTTGCCAGCCTTCACACGTTCCACAGGGAAAGCCTGTTCATAGGAAAAGATAGGAAGCTCTGTCACGGACGTCCCCACAGCACAGCTGTGTCTGTGCCACAGAGCGTTTCTATTGCCTCTACAGAGCCGACATCTGTGCTGTGCATGGGAGGCTTCCTCTCTGGGTGCTGGAACACAGTGTTTTAGACACCCAGACGAGTTCATCTCTAAGCAGTGAGCCTTTCTGCAAGCCTTAAAGGCATTTCTTACAACTCAAAGTAATCGTTCCCCTTGTTTTGTATTTTCTAGGTTTGAAGAAAAGGCCCAGATGGATCCCCTTAGTGCTCTGAAGTATTTACAGAATGATCTTTATATAACTGTGGATCATTCGGACCCAGAAGAGACAAAAGAGGTAAAGAAAAATAGATAAAATTCAGAAATAGAATATTCTTTTAAATGTTTTTAAAACTATGAAGAAACTATGATGCACTGCTCTTAAGGGTGCTCAGTTGGATGAAATAAAAGTGAACAGCTGTAGTGTTAAATGCCTACACTCCAGCATTGGGAAAGTTGAGGCAGGAGGATCAGTCGCTAATTAAAGGCTAGTCAAACTGACAAGGTGTCTCATAATATCATCCATCTGAGGAGAAAGACAGAAATTGAACAGGCACATTTGATTCATTCAAAAATAATTTTTAGTATAAAATTTCAAATTAGATGTTAGTTCAGTATTTATGGAGAAAAAATTTTAAAGTCTAGGTTTTATACATCATCATGAAATGCTTTTCTGTTGAAGTTCAAGATCTTTCAAGAAAGAGGAATTAAACTTCCCTTGTTTGTATGGAGAAAGTAGAGAGAAAAAGAGGTTTAGCAGGTTTGTAATATTTGCAGTGTTGATATTTATAAGAAGGTTCTAGCAGTATAACCTGACTATAACCTAATAATTTCCTTCAACTAATTCCTAAGCTTGAAAAATGACTCAGGATTTTGTTCCATGAAATCTCGAGATTTCTGTCTTACAGGCATATTTGCCTGTCTGCTGTGTGAACATGTCTTCAGCAGATCTTAGTCTCTCTTTCCAGCAGCCTCAGAGATAGATCTCTGTCCCTTTGCTTGCCATTTTTGTTCATTTCAGCAGCATCCTAACTGCGTCCATTTTGCCTTGCAACTGGCAGTGGAGTGGATGAGCTGCAGCTTTGCTCCTTAACCTGTTCCTTGTTCAGTGCTGCCTCACTTTGGCTCATGACTGCGATATCAAGCACTTTTCTTTCTTCAGTATTAACATGGATTTGGTTCAATGTCAGATTCTTGCAGGCAGCAGTATCATTGTGTTTTTAAGGCAATAAAGCCTGCATATCTTCCTCACAAGAACAGAGGGGCTGCTCTCTCCAACCTGCTGTGAGAATAAGTTCTGACTTTCTCACTTGGATTGGTTATAGTCCTCACTGGCTGTAGAATTAACAAACTACAATTTAGAACGCTCAATTTGGTGACAGGAAGTTGCTTTTCTTTGAGTGTTTGCCTGATTCATATCTTTTGAAATATGGGAAATTATTATAGTTTTGCTGAGGAAGAGTAAGTTTGGTTTAATCTGCTATGATTTATTATACCATGTAGTTATGAGAATACATCAATAAACATTTTTGTTACACCAAGCATTTGAGAGTTCTAAGTAGATTTCCTTGTGTTTTCTTCATGTTCTATATAAAATGACCATAACTAGACACATGCATTTTCTCCTTATTTTTAAAAAACCAGACCAAAACAATACTTCAGAGTAAATAATTTCAGCTGTGGGAGCTGTAAGTAGGTCAAATAAAGCATTTTGTTTTTAGAATTGGTGGGGAGAAATCAGAACAGGGAGCTTTTGTAAATTCAAACATAGGCATTTTAAAGTATTGATAGTCAGCTCTAATATTTTGTGAATTATAATATTTTATGATATAGGTTACCATTGCTTTGTCTAAAAGCTTAAGCAAGAGTTCTTTAGCCCTAGAAGGTAGTAAGACGGTATGTGCTTGTGAACATCAGAACTGTCCCTTAACTTCACACTATACCCTCACGCTCTGTTCTGTTTGTGTGTATAACGAAACACAAGAAACTTGATGCTGGGAATGGTGGGTCTAGAAGACCATAATGTAGTTTCAAAGTGGAGAATCAGGTTTAACTTTTAAACTACCTTATAATCCAAAAATCTGAGTTATTTTTTCCCTGTGTATATGTTTTATGTTTTACACATTTTCTCATTTTTAATTTCTCATTAACCAGAAGTATCTTATGTATTGAGTAGATGTGGCTATTATCGTAATCATCATTGTTTTATACCTAGTATAATATACCAATACCTAGGCAGTGACTATTGCCTACAGTTGTAAATCAAAACCTGGTTCTTTGTTTCCTTCAGTCTCTAGAATGTTGGTTCTGAATTGGTGATTAACTTGCAATAAGTGTATAAAAATTATATTGATTCTATGCTTTTGTAAGTCTCAGAATCCTGTTTTTTGTTTTTTGGGTTTTTTTTTTAAACTAATAAAATGGAGTAGTTAAAAAACAACCACCAAAAACAAGAACCAAACAAACAAAAATCACAAAAAAGAAACGGGATCAACTGGTGCGAGAGGACCTGTGTGTGTGTGTGTGTGTGTGTGTGTGTGTGTGTGTGTGTGTGTGTGTGTATAATGTATATATACATTATATACATGTATGAAAACATTATGATGAAACATATTATATGTAATTAATATGATAATATAAATGATGTATTTTTTCCTAGAACAGGTTTGAGGTAAAAAATGCCAAAATCAAGCCTGCCATTTTTCAAAAGGACATTATAATAAAAGAGTGGGAAAAAACAAGTTTTCAACTACTAGACCACATTTTGTACTAATTATTCAATTCTTCTCTTATGTTCCCAAAATATTACTCTCATTCATTTAATAGCTGTGTTGATTCCTTACACAATGCCAGGCATTCTTGGAGTAGGAAATATATTTATAAACAGAACAAGATCCTAGTTCAGAAGGTGCTGACATCCTATAAACATATCAACTAAGCAAATTACATACTTCATTATAATTTGGTTGGCAGTATGGAAGGATAATGTTACAAGAAGGGTACAGGAGCAGTGTAGAGCTCACACCTGAGATCTCAGCACTTGAGATGTGCAGGCAGGAGAATATGACAGTCCAGGTCATTCTCAGCAACATTGTGCATTCAAACCCTGCCTGGGCCACATAAGACCCTGTGTGAAAAGTCTGTGGAAGGGTTCATAGTTTATAAGGGTAAGAACTGGGGTAGTTGAAGTCTAAAATGAGCTCATCATATTAGGCCTCAATAGAAATTAGATTTGCACAAAGACTTGAAAGATGTAAGGGAGTTCTCTGAAGACAATTCCCGACAGCGGAGGAGGTCCAGAGGTCCAGGGGAGTATGGGGCATCTGGGCATAGTTAGGACAATGGCGAGGAGCCCTTGCTAACTGGAGTGGAGAAGTGAGGATGAAAGAAGTGTGATATGGGGCACACACAGCGATTGGGAAAGCAGACTGTGAATGGCTTCACACGCCTGCTTAGAATATTTCAGCTTTTACTTTGACTAAGGAATTAATTCAGATATGGTGCACAGGAATGGTAAGACTGCTGTATTTTAATTAGACCACTCTGACTACTGTATTGAGGAAAGACTAAAAGGGAGCCAGGATAGAGCCAGGAAGACCCATGAGAGAGGTAGCAGAAACCCAAACGAATTATGTCGTTCAGATCACAGGAGCAGCAGGAGAGCGGGAAGAAGTAAAAAGAGATCAGCAACATAAAGGTAGAATGGACACAGGAAGACGCTAGTGTAATTTAAAAGGAGTGAGTTGAAAGTTTTAACCTGAAAAGGTAGAATTATCATCAGCTGAATAAGGGAAGCTGTGGCACAGCTTGTGGTCCTGAGGTAGAGGGTTCCTGACTGAAATACGAGCTTAATTTGCATACAGCCATCTCGAAGTGTTTAGGTGCCAGTTAGTCATTTGAGAAACTTGAGAACGAGGTCTGTGATACGAGTTGGTATTGGTTGAAATGATAGTAGTAGTACATATCAGTTCAGTGTACTGTGTCCGTTTGTAAACGACTTCTCTGGAACTTCCCATAAGGAATCAGTGAAGTTCACTTTTCAATTTAGGAGTTAGAAAAGAAGAAAAACTCAAGGTAAAATAGAACATTAGTGAAGTAGAAAACATGCTATAAAAAATAAAGTACAACTGTGATGTGGTTCTTTGAAAAGCTAAAATGGATAACCTCTTAAGATTCATGAAGAAAACATAAACTGTCAACATTACATGAAAAAGTGAAGTCATTAGAAGCCCAGCAGTATGAAGAAAGTAGCAAAAAGATACAGTCAAAAATGTTGTCAGCACACTGAGGAACTGGGCAGACTCCTTAGAACATGTAATTTATCAAAACTCGCATTAGAAGAAATGAGATCTTAAAGAATTCTACAATTGTTACTTAGTTATATTTGCAATAAAAACTGTTTTGGCACAATACTTCAGCCTCGGTGTCTCTATAAGTACTTTAATTAATCATTTTAGAAACATTAAAATTCTATATAAGTTCTCAGAAATTAGATGAAGATAATTCCTAAATCTTTGGGTGAATCCAGCGAAATTCTGCTGTGAGAGTGAAGCAAAGTATACAGACTGGGACTGGAAAGATTACTTTCCACCAGTCTGTCTTCAGAGGACCTGGGTTCAATTTGAGGCAGCCACATGGTGGCTCACAGTCATCTGTGACTCCAGTTCCAGGGCATCCGGCATCCGGCATCCTCATCTGCCCTCCATGGGCACCAGAGAGACTTGCAACCAAAACATTCATATGCATAAAATAGTAAAAATAATTTAAAAAAAGTTAAGTTTGAAATATTGTCCCATTTTGGACTTCTGAAAGGCAGTGTATAAACATTATATGACAATTTAAAGGTATCCAAGCTAATTGAGCTAGGAGGAGTGTGAGTTCAAGGATAGTCTGGGCAATACTGTGAAAACTTTGTTTCAAAAAATAAAAAATGAAGACGAGAAAACAGCATGTTTTTTAATCTAAATATAGTGAGGTTTGTTTGTTTTTGTTTTCCAATATTTGGTGATTAGATCTGTACAATTATATGCATAAAAACAGGCTAATGATAATGAAAAGCCTCAGAAGTTGTTTCTCTTAAGTGTGCTAGCTGGCTAATTTCCTCGTTTTTGTTTCTGTTTTTGTTTTTGTTTTTGTTGTTTACAGTTTCAACTCCTAGCCTCAGCCCTGTTCAAATCTGGCTCAGATTTCACAGCTTTAGGTAAGTGTGCCAGCGGTCTGTCTTTTCACACTAACATTTGGTTGGGTTTTGGTCTCTTGTGTGGAACATTAGGTAAGACACATATCCAAACAAGCGCACACATTGTTTCATGGCTGCTCAGAGGAACCATTGGTCAGCTCCTGCTTGCAGTTCGCAGTTGACATGATGCAGCAGATGGCAGCAGAAGCGTGGTCAAAACCGTGATCTCTGCCGCACTGCCTGTTTCTTCTTGTTCTTTGAGGAGTTGTGTTGTGTCAGGAATTGGTAAATGGGGTGGGGAACGAAATGTTTTGAAAGTAAAAAAAGTATATATCTTTTTTTTTTTTAATGAAAAGTGTTACTTGTTGATAAATTAATTCCTCAAGTTCCCTTTACATTTTCCCCCTCAGGAAGTAGTCTCCATTAAGAAATATTCTTACTCAGTATTAACGAGTTACTTGGAAAGAATGTTGGTGCTAGGGATTGAATGGTATTAATGAATGATGAACTAAAGTTCTAGAATCCCAGTAGTAAAAGAAAAGATTGCAAGAATTTGAAAATTACACGAAGTCAAGTAGCCTTTGCACAGGTACACTGTCAACATAATAAACAGCTTATAGACTCTTTGGAAATCTTTGCCAGCTACACTTCAGGCAGTTAGTGTTCTCTGCCTGTACCCTTGAGTCTGCAGAGTCTCCCTTCTGTTCTCTTACTCTCCATCTCCCTTCTTGAGGCCTCTTTTGTCTTCTCTCACTGTTCCTTTCTAGCTTTCTGACATCTTCTCCATCAATAAACACATGAAAAAAGCTATGAAATTTCAGTACACATAACAGAAACCTAATAAGTTAATTAATTAAGCCAACCAATAACTGGGCTAAAGAGCTGAACAGACAGTTTTCGAAAGCAGACATGCAAATGGCCAGTGAGTGGTTTTGAAAGTTTCTGATATAGCTAGTTATCAGACAAGTACATGCAAATGAGAAATACTTTGAGACTCCACTGTAGTCTTTGAGACTTCACTGTAGTCTTCAGAATGGCTGTTCTTCAGGATATATGATACCAAACTCTGGCAAAGGACATAGGGAAAGAGGATCCCTTTTTCAGTATTGGTGGGGGGTGTAAACTGCTACAGCAACTATGGAAACCGATGTGGTAGTTTCTTAAAAGCTAAAAGTACAAGTATGATATGATCCAGCTACATCATTTCTGGGTGTGAACCCAAAGGACTCTATCCCACCCTAGAAATACACATCTTTATTCATTGCTGTTCTGTTCAGAAGGAAATAGAACCACCTTAAATGTCTGTCAGCAGATGAGTAGATAATGACAGTGTGGTGCATGCACACACACAATATTAGTCATCCATCAACAAAAGTGAAATTTGCAGTAAAATGGGTGGAACCAGAAAATGGTACACTAAGAGAGGTCACTCAAACTCAGAGAGACAAGCACTACGTGTGTCACACACAGATCCTAGCTTGTAAATTTAATGTGTTTATTGATGGAGAAGATGCCAGAAAGCTAGAAAGGAGCAGTGAGAGAAGACAAAAGAGGCCTCAAGAAGGGAGATGGAGAGTAAGAGAACAGAAGGGAGACTCTGCAGACTCCAGGGTACAGGCAGAGAACACAGGCAAGAGATGCACAGGAAAAAAAAAAAAAAGAGAGAGATGCACAGGAGGACTGAACAGGCAGAGAGGATCAGGTAAGCTAGGAATGCATGAGAACACCAAGAGGAAACCTGTTACTTTGTGTACTGATTTAAAAGTTAAAGTACACACAGCAGCTAAAGTAGGCTATCATAAAAAGAAGTCTCGGATTCTATAGAAGTTTCAGAAACCAGAGCTTTATGCTGGTGAGTTTTCAAGACTGTTTTTATTAGGACAGCTCACGATAGGCAGCTTCAGTCTTTGCCACATTGTACTTGTTTAGTTCTACACTGGTCTAGGACTAAAGTTTCTTTTGCCTCAAAGACTAATCTTTGAGACATGAGAAATTGTAGCTCTGAAGTTTGCATTGTGAAATATAATTGTATGTGAGTGCATACTAATCCACTTGATGCCGTGCTGTTAGTATTTTCCCAAGAGTTGTGAGTAGTGTGCATAATACACATATTGCTCTCCATTCGGAATCAGGTGACTCCTGGATAGTGTTAGTTTACTTTTTTTTTTTTTTTTTTTTTGGTTCTTTTTTTCGGAGCTGGGGACCGAACCCAGGGCCTTACGCTTCCTAGGCAAGCGCTCTACCACTGAGCTAAATTTCCAACCCCACTTTTTTTTTTAAGATGTATTCATTTATTTTATATATATATATATATATATATATATATATATATATATATATATATATATTTATATATGTACACTGTAGCTGTCTTCAGACACACCAGAAGAGGGCATCATATCTCTTTACAGATGGTTGTGAGCCACCATGTGGTTGCTGGGAATTGAACTCATGACCTCTGGAAGAGCAGTCAGGTGCTCTTAACCGCTGAGCCATCTCTCCAGCCCGTTAGTTTACTTTTTAAATTGGTGGTTCTTTTTTTTTTTTTCCCCTAAAAGTAGATGATTTCCAGAAGAAAAAAGAGCATCTCTATATGATTCTAGTGCTATTGCCTGGGATGAGAAAGATAGCAGTGTTGTTGGGATTTTGCCCAGCTTTTTCTGTAGCAAGTAGTTGAGGCATCTCTAACAATTAAGGTAACCCTCGTCTCCACTTCTCACTCTAGATCAGAATAGTGTGAGAGAATTCTGATAAGATAAGAAAGTAAAAGAAGAAGATGGAAAACTGTCAGTCCCTAACCCCAGAGTATGCAGGACTCCACAGGCTAAATTAGCAAGCACTGTGAGACATCAGTGCACTGGATGTGAGACATCAGTACACTGGGTGTGTCTTTAGGCTATAAAACATTGCAGCCCTGTCATGATGAAAAACTAGGAGAAACATAAACATTGCTGGAAAGCTCCTGCCTTTCCTAATTGTATCCTTTGAAGCAGACATTGTGGTACCCAATCGTGACTCTGCCACTCGTTTCAAAGCATCTGTGCTTAATATGTACAGATAGCACAGCCCAGAGCCGTTATTTTTATTTATTGATGGGCAGCACTAAATTGTCTTTGGCTAATGTTTAGCCATTAAGACAAGAATTTGACAGTGATTAAATAGCTTAGGGTTGTGTCAGCAAATATTTTTACCATTTAGCTTAATTCCTTTCTCCCGTTTTCTACCCTGCTCCCTGCCAGAGAACATATTTTGTCAAGAACGGTTTGTTTTTCTTGGAGTATAGATGGCTTATTCCTAATAGATCCTCTCCTCTTTAGCGCAGTCGCTGTCTTCTCATGGTTAGTAAGAGCAATGGAAGTGAGAAATGATAAGGAGCAACAGACTTGGCTTTCCCAGTATTCATGTGGGTTCAGGCTTTGTATTGTGTCAGTGAGTGTCCTGGATTCTTGCCTGCAAATGTCACTTTTATTTCCTCAGAAAAAGTGAGATGAGAACTGTAACCAAGCTGTGCAAATACATGGCTTAGTCTGAACCCAGACTGTTTCCTTCTTTGTTCTATCTCTAAGCCTAGGCCTAGAAGTTTCTAGCCTCCATACAATCTCATCTTCCAAGCTGACTGATTCAACCTGGCTTTTCTCAGCTTCTGACTGCATTGCTCTGCTTGGCCACATGCTGACTCTAGCAATCTGCTCTAATCTTCTGGCTCCTTCTCACTCCGGCTCATTCTGTCTTCATGTGTCTAGCTTGTGCTCTCTGTTACCTGTCTCTGTAAAACTGTTCAGTAATATGGACACACAACACACCACACACTGCATTACCTTTGTTCCCTCTCCTCTGCTCTAAAGTAGCCTTTTCTTCTTGTCTTTTCTTGTGCAGGTTGGGCATATTCTTTCTCTGACTCGTTCTGTCAAATCTTTTTTCATTCATTTCTTTGCCTATCAATTAGACGTCTGTTACAGTTTTTACTACAACAGATGTCCTTTCAAACATAGCTGCTTCCTTATACAAACTAACCCTAGAGGTGTATACTAAGGGCATGTCTGCATTCTGGCTGGATTCTATCTTTGGATATGATCCCTTGGCAGAGCAGCCATGTTGCTGGATTAAAATTCCTCTACACCTGTAAAAGGAAAATACTAAGTATTAAGTGTAAGGTCCTGCTCTACCTGTATCTTTACCCAACACTACATTGTAAAGAGACCTGTTGATATGTTTGATTCTGATTATTCAAAGTAATTATGTTTTATAATCTACAGGGACAATAAATTAGTGAAGGCAAGTCATCACCACTCTTGTGGGAAATTCAGAGGTTTCTGCAAGCCTCTCCAACAGACTATTGCATACATTGATTTCTTAGTATTTCTATTTAATGCCTCCTTGTTTAGTATACATTATTTGTTAACATTGAACTCATGGTTAGGAGGACCAACGCCCTTACTAGAATGAAGCTCGTGTAACCTGTTCTCTCTGAAGGGCATATCATACCTTCCTACTCTTAGAAACCCTAGACAGCACTAGCCTGCAACTCAAGCACATTGAATGGTGAGATCACCATCAAACATCACAGAATATGAAAAAACTGTGCCTCCAAGCAGAGTAAAGTGACACCTATATATGCTTGAGACCTGAAACAAGAAGGCAGACTTTAGTTGGAATGTGCTTCTAGAACTCAACTCTTCTGCTATTCTGCACTTGTCTATAAATATTTGCAGAAGTGCACAAGTCTTGGTTGTGGAATTACAAATAAATTTCAATGATAAATGATGACTTCATAAATATGAAGTTTTTAAATAATGAAGATTTTCTATAAATGTGCATATATAAACACATGGTTTTTAATAGGCTGGTTTTGTTACATACTGTAAAAACATACTCTGTAGCATATTTTATTTAATTGTGTGGCTTTGAAATATTTTTATGAAACTGCTAAATCTGCTCTTGTCCTTATGAAGGGTTGGATACTAGGGACCCTTCATAGTTGAACAGTTCATCTGATGGTAGTGTAAGGGTAGTGTAAGTTTTGATTTTTTTATTGGTAAATAATGTTGAAAGTCAAGATACTTTTTTTTTTTGTTTTTTGGGGTTTTTTTTTTTTTTGTTTTGTTTTGTTTTGTTTTTTGTTTTTCGGAGCTGGGGACCGAACCCAGGGCCTTGCGGTTGCTAGGCAAGCGCTCTACCACTGAGCCAAATCCCCAACCCCGAAAGTCAAGATACTTTTGAGGACTAAATGAGCATATCACATTGCCCTACACACTCAGTAAATGCAATATGAGTAAGTAGATGGACTTCAGAGTCTTCCTCTCCCACTGTCTGACAAACCTCATTAAACAGCTAAATTTCTTAAGTGATTCTAAGAATGCATTATATATGTACAGCCTAGAAATGATAACATTGGCTGTTAGTGTAACTGATTTTGTATTGCTCAAGTTATTTACTACTACAAAGAATCATGGCCCCTTGGGAAAATAACTGACTCTGGAGTAGTGTTAGGAATAAGATTGAGCCTTTCAGCTGCAGCAGCCATCTTCCAGTAACTCATCAAAATGGCGAACACAAAGGGAAAGGAGGAGAGGCACTCAGTACATGTTCTCGAGGCCTTTTAGGAAACATGGAGTTGTTCTTTGGCATCATACATGAGAATCTACAAGAAGGGTGATGATGTAGAGATCAAGGGAATGGGCACTGTTCAGAAAGGAATGCCCTATAGGTGTTACCACGGCAAAACCAGAAGACTTCAGTGTCACCCAGCATGTCGTGAGCATCATTGTAAACAAGCAAGTTAAAGGCAAGATTCTGGCCAAGAGGATCAATGTGCGGACTGAGCACCGCAAGCACTGATGAGCAGAGATCGCTTCCTGAAGCGGGTGAGGGAGAACGATCAGAAGAAAAAGGAAGCCAAAGAGAAGGGCGCCTGGGTTCAGCTGAAGTATCAGCCTGTGCCACGCAGAGAAGTGCACTCTGTGAGGAGTAACAGGAAGGAGCCTGAGCTGCTAGAGCCCATTCCATATGGATTCTTGGCCTAATGGACAAAAAGGAAATGAAGGACAGGATTGCAAAAAAAAAAAAAGAATAAGATTGAGGTTTGACTCATAACCATCTGTAAGAGATCTGATGCCCTCTTCTGGTGTGTCTGCAGACAGACAGATCTTTCTTTAAAGAAAAAGAAAAAGAATAAGATTGAGGGCTGAGGGCTGGAGAGAAGGCTCAGTGGTTAAGAGCACTGACTGCTCTTCCAGAGGTCCTGAGTACAATTCCCAGCACCCACATGTCAGTTTACAACTCCGTGTAACTCCACAATCTGACATTCTTACACAGGCATACATGCCAGCAAAACACATGTAAACATAAAATGAAAAAATTAATTAATTAAAAATTATTTTTAAAAAGAATAAGCTTGAAATCTTACTGTATAGAAAAGTGAAGAAATGCTTAAAATTGGTGGGTCTGTTTCCTACTGGTCAAGTCTGAGATGATGTGAATATCAAATGAGCAGGAGAAGAATTGAGGAGTCCACACTGACCAAACAACTGAGTTAAACAGAATGCCAGTTAGAAAGACTCACAGTCAGAACGTCACAGTGGCTTAGATAATTGCTTTCTCAGTGATTACTAAATCATAGTAATAGAGTCTTGAGAAGCACAGTATTTCTGCAGTGTCGAACAATTCCCCATTAATAGTTTTAATTTCAGAGGTAGAACTAAAAGTTGATCAGAGAAATTTGGCATAGGTCTAGTTAACAGTATAACATTTAGACCATCAACAGTATTGATACTGGTCTAAGCTGAAGACCATGTGCTTTCTGAGATAATGCACTGAGAGGGACAGTGTCACTCTGTAGTATTCCACCAAGACTGCATAGTCAACATCTGATCAAGGGTACAAAATTAACCCAAATTTAACACACACTAAAACTTTTCTATATGCTTCAAAAATATCCATTAGAAAACAGATGCTGCAGATCTGATTCAGGTCAAGGAGACTTCAAAACTAAATGCAGTATGTGATCTTAGATTAGAGATAAATGAATAACTTCAAGATTATTAGGTGTCCTGAGTTTAATACATAGTTAGGGTGAAGATGTAGCTTAATGGTATAACACTGCCGAGTTCAGTGTCCTTTATTCATCCCTAACACCACAGAGAATATGTGTAGGGTTAGGACGGGGTAGAAGAGGAAGGGATGGTTACTCATATGAACGGAGAGTCTGTGCTTAGCTGAAACAAGTTCAAGAATTCAGGAGTGAGGCTGTATAGCATCCACAGGTGCTTCCACACAAAGGTTAGGAGCTGGGTGCGTATATATCCACAGTGAGACGCAGTGCCAGGTGGGACACAACTACAGACTCACCGAAGAGAAGGGTCCGAGTGAGTGAGTGAGTGAGTGAGTGAGTGAGTAATGAGTGAGGGAGTGAGGACTGAGTGAGTGAGGACTGAGTGAGTGAGGGAGTGAGGAGTGAGTGAGTGAGGACTGAGTGAGTGAGGAGTGAGTGAGTGAGGAGTGAGTGAGTGAGTGAGTGTGTGAGGAGTGAGTGAGTGAGGAGTGAGTGAGTGAGTGAGTAATGAGTGAGGGAGTGAGGAGTGAGTGAGTGAGGACTGAGTGAGTGAGGAGTGAGTGAGTGAGGACTGAGTGAGTGAGGAGTGAGTGAGTGAGTGAGTGAGGGGTGAGTGAGTGTGTGAGGAGTGAGTGAGTGAGGAGTGAGTGAGTGAGTGAGTGAGTGAGTAATGAGTGAGGGAGTGAGGAGTGAGTGAGTGAGGACTGAGTGAGTGAGGAGTGAGTGAGTGAGTGAGGGGTGAGTGAGTGAGTGAGTAATGAGTGAGGGAGTGAGGAGTGAGTGAGTGAGGACTGAGTGAGTGAGGGAGTGAGGAGTGAGTGAGTGAGGACTGAGTGAGTGAGGAGTGAGTGAGTGAGTGAGTGAGGGGTGAGTGAGTGAGTGAGGGAGTGAGTGAGTGAGTGAGGGAGTAATGAGTGAGGGAGTGAGGAGTGAGTGAGTGAGGACTGAGTGAGTGAGGAGTGAGTGAGTGAGGACTGAGTGAGGACTGAGTGAGTGAGTGAGTGAATGGGGAGTGAGTGAGTGAGGGGTGAGTGAGGACTGAGTGAGTGAGTGGGGATAGAGTGAGTGAGTGAGGAGTGAGTGAGTGAGGAGTGAGTGAGTGAGGAGTGAGTGAGTGAGTGAGGAGTGAGCGAGTGAGTGAGGAGTGAGTGAGTGAGGAGTGAGTGAGTGAGTGAGTGAGGAGTGAGTGAGGAATGAGTGAGTGAGTGAGGAGTGAGTGAGGAGTGAGTGAGTGAATGGGGAGTGAGTGAGTGAGGGGTAAGTGAGTGGGTGAGTGAGTGCACATTATACTTTGAAACCTCTGTGTGTTTGAAATGTTTTGAAAGTAAAGCAGTTTGGAAAATTCAGAAAAAGCATTAAAAAAAAGAGGATTATAATCTTACCTTCACAAATAAGCTTTTTTAGTGTTTTATAGTATTTCCTATTCATTTCTGTGGTGTGAAGGTCGGCTTTGTTAAGCTACGTTCAAAGGAGGAAATATTTCCCCCTCAAACTTAAAACAACAACAATCATAATTTTTTTTTAAATAAAAAGGAATGGATCATTCTTGGGGCATTGTTTATTCCTTCCAGGAAACTGGTGTCCTTGACAGTGGTGTGTTCTATTTCTATTCTTTACAAGATTAAAACAAACTGAATCTAAAAATGTTGAATGGAATTGGTCCAATTTGCATTTTCCCTGAACTATCACAGCCATGGTGGTTCTTTTTCTGATAGTACAACAGGCTAACATGTCCCAGCTAGCCGTCACTATAATAGGAAAATCATCTATCACGTAAGTATTTGATTTGAGGGCTGGAGAGATGGCTCAGCGAGTAAGAGCACTGGCTGCTCTTCCAAAGGACCTGGGTTCAATTCCCAGCACCCACATGGCCACTCACAACTGTCTATAACTCCAGTTCCAGGGAATATCACACCCTCACACACACATACATGCAGGCAGAACACCAATGCACATTAAAAAATTAAGTATTTAATCTGTATGTTAGAAGTCTGAAATAACTGAGATCAAAGTGACCAAAATGGGATATTGGTTGCTGTGAACTTGAAAATTAAGTGTTTGCTGGATGAAGGGAAGAATCCTTTGTATTAACACACACTGTCTTGTTAAAATGCCTTCTACCCTCTGGTATTTATTAGCATAAAGTACTTAACTGTTCTCATTAAATATGCTTAGTGCGGAACCTGTTACATAATAACATAGTAATGGCGTCTGCTAAGGTACCCTATGTGCTATACACACGTCTCTTTCTCTTGGTTGTCTATACTTTCACTCAATTCTCTGACAGTATGTCCTCCTCTAAACATCTTTCTGATTTTAGCCTGTTTTCCTAAATATCTCTTAATTGTCATTTTATTTTTATTACCCTACCAAAAAGATTAATGGATCAGAAGCACTAAAGAGATAGAGGAATGGAGTTTCCTTAATGAAAAGGAGTAGTGCAACAAAGGAGAGATGAGAAGTCAGTTTTAATTACCAAAGTTAACAGTATTTCTCTTAGGTATTTTCATGTAATTGCACTTAATCTGCATGATAGTCTGTGAAGTAAACTGGCTTCACACATGCACATCTGTGAGGAAATGGATGCTAAACACCAAGGAGGCCAATAGCTGAGTCTACACTGCTGTGTCCTCCTGCTAGGTCAGTGGTTCTCACTCAACCTGTGGGACCTGACCTTTTTGAGGTTAGAAGACCCTTTCACAGGGGTCACCTAAGACCATCAGAAAACAGATATTTACATTATGATTCATAACTGTAGCAAAATTACAGTTCTGAAGTAGCAATGAAAATAATTTTATGGTTGGGGGTCACAACATGAGGAACTGTGTTATTAAAGAGTCACAACATTAGGAAGGTTGAGTACCACTGCCCTAGGTGTTGTAGTTTTAAAGCCTATTTTGGTTTTCCCATTGTACATGACTAACTAAATAAAGTTAGTACACACTAACTTTTGTGTTCTGTGTTGAGTTTTTGAAATAATACATACATTTGTTTTCTTCACCAGGCTTTTCAGACGTGGATCACACCTATGCTCAGAGAACTCAGCTCTTTGACACCTTAGTGAATTTCTTTCCTGACAGCATGACTCCTCCTAAGGGCAACCTGGTAGACCTCATCACACTGTAACTGGGCGTGGATTGAGGAGTTACTGGGCTCAGAAGTGGAGACAGGAACCGGAGGTGGCTGTTTGTGTGGGCAGAGGTGACGTTGCAGTGACTGAGGACTGAGGACTGCATCCGAGTTTTGAAGGATCCTTACTGTCACAAGTTTTAACCCTCTTCCTTCATACCTGACCTCAATCCCCTTTTCCTTATATTCCTGCATTAGGCTAATAAAGTGAAATTGATATACTTCCCATTTAATTATGTATATTTTTCTTTAGCTTTTAAGAATTAACAAATATTAATGAAAATTAGGCATTTTTTTCTGGTTTCCAAGTTTTCAGAGTTTATTTTTAGTTAGGAGAACAGCACTGTTGATAGTCTTAGTGCTGTAGGAATTTGGGGATTTGCTGTTGGGTGTTTGGCCTTTGTTTCCTGTGTCTTCTCTTCCCCTTCCACTTTCCCTCACATCACAGCTGGTGTGAATGCTGTCTCTGGTTTACTCCCTCATCCTTAACAGACGTGAGGCTCTGTGGGACACGGGTGGTATATGTTTAAGTGATGTGTGCTTGTTGACTTCTTGTATTAAAATAAAGTGGTTAGAGGGCTTGAATTTACACTCTTTCCCATACCACCAAAAGCTCAAGATTGGCCCAGACACCTGGTCAGAAATTGATATCTTTGTATTGGTGTTCTGTAGTGGACATTACAGTAGCCATTAGCATAGAATCCCAGAAACCTGAAACCAAGGCCCTTATCCAGAGATGACCAGCAGCAGAGGCCCTGTCCTGACCTCTGTTTCAGTGGTGTCTTTGCAGGGACCCCTCATTTAAAAGGAAATGACTCTCTGCTGGTAGAGTGATGGAGAACCCACGCTCTCACTCTCCTCTGAGTTACCTTTTCGTCGTAGTTTTATCTGGGAAGATAGGTTCCAGAGCTACCATATGTAGCCCTGCTATTTTGAAGAGTAGCAGTGTGTGGTTGTTTTGGGCATACAGCTTACAGGCATTTTAGTAATAAGCACATGGGCCAGACTTTTTTTTTTTTTTTTTTTTTTTTTTTTCCGGAGCTGGGGACTGAACCCAGGGCCTAGCAAGCGCTCTACCACTAAGCTAAATCCCCAACCCCTTGGGTCAGACTTTTTTAAATGAATAAAAAGAAAAGTACATAATACAAGAGTTTTTCATTAGACAGTTTGCCATTTTCATTGTTCTCGTTCTGTACATACAGGAACAGAGGCATACCCTCATCTCAGATGCTGTGGAATGTATCATAGGAAACCCACCTCTGGCTAGCTAGCATTCACATTTGCTCAAAAGTGTGCCATATGCAGCTGGTACCACTGTGTTGAAAACAGGATCTGTCCTACCCACATGCCAGCTAGTAGGTGTGTGTGACTGAAGTTCCAGAAGTGTCATGTGTAGGAAGGAGACTTTGATGCATCCTTCCCTCTGTATTTACTTCATGGCTTTACTTTTGCAGGTGAATGGGAATATATTTTTGCCAGTTGTAGGCTTTTTAGCTTTATAAGCATCTCAAAGCAATCAGTAGTGACTTAATAAACACATGTGTCAATACCCTACCCTGTGAAAAGTATGTATGCAGTGTCAGTTAGGAGGTACCACATTGTATAAAATGCAGAATAATCCCTTACCTGTACATTTGAGCAAATCCATTCTCTCCAAAGACTTTACAGCTTCTAAAGTGATTCTTCTAAGTAACAGCCAAGAGCAAGAACAAAAACTGTGTAGCTAATAGTGTAGCCTGGTGGGTCTCATTTCAAGAAGACAGGTGCAAATCAGTAGTTGACCAAAAATGTTTTTTCTTTTTTGAACTGGAAATTGCCAATGTAGAGAGCTGTGGCTGAGCGCTGTGAGCTCGGGCACCTTGACCGTACAGCCAGTTGGGGTTCTGCTGCCTGAAGCTTCTGTCTGTACCTGATTACCACCCCCCCCCCAAGTTTTCTCATCAATTCCTCTGATTCTATTATTTGGGTGGAATTCATTTCTTAACCTTGGTGGCTACCCCCTCCCCCTTTTCTCTGTTTTTATTCCATCCTCCCTCACTTTTATTTAGTTTAGAATTTTTTACTTTTTACTACCATGTTTAAATGAGTGAATCCTAGGAAACCACTCGGAGCTGCCTGAGTGAAGATGCTTTCAGTAGTGAGGAGGTGAATGGCACGACTGACTCAAGCAAGTCAGACTGCGCCTTGGGGATTCAGCGGGGCACTCCAGGGCTAACTTAGGAAGCGTAGCGCTCACACATCCAGGACCAAGCTGGCCATGCTGCTCACCACGTCCCACATGACACCTCTCACTGAGAGCTTGTATAGATGTTTATAAGGAGTAACAGCAGAATATTATAATTTAAACTGTAAACATTAGTATTTAAGGAACTAAATATATGTGCTTTACTAAAAATTTCTTTTGCATTCTAGCTTATCCCCAATTAAAACACTAGCTGTAGATATATTAATTGGTGGAGAACCTCTGGCTTCAGTCTCCCCTCCAGCTCCTGTTTTTGTAGCAGGATATATGGCTTTTGTTCCACCAGAAAGAAGCTACTGATGCCTGATGCTGCTTTCACCCTTGTGTTCTGTAAGAATCTGGATTGCAAGTCACTTCACAAATGCATTTACATTTCACTTATGAAATAGCATGAGACCTTACGGGGCCAGTTTCTTTGATTCAGAGGTATGTCACATTTTTACACACAAAGTAATTTAGAATTGGATTCCCACCTCTGTGTTAAAGGTGACCAACAACCTTAACCTCCATCAAAGTCACCTTTTTTTGATTTGGTTTCCATCTCTACAAAACCTGACCTTTCTGTGTCCGAGGAGTAAAAACTGATAGAAAACATTGGAAAGTTCGGTCAGTGGTTTGTTGTAGTACAGTGTGTCAGATTTAACGCACGCCCAGTGCTTTGTTTGTTTATAAAACTATATTGAGTAAATATGTATTCTGTGTGTAAATGTTGGCAGCCTGCCATTCCGCTGGCTCTCCACCTCTGCCTTAAAGTGCTATATAAAATACACAGTAACAGTTTCACGTGACAGAACAGCCTTAAAGGCAGTCTGTAGATAAAAGGAAGTTGAGGACTGAGTCTCTACTGAGAGACTGGGATTGTCGCTTAATAAGTCAAAAGCACTTAATGCTCCTGATTGCTATTCTCCGAGTTATATTAAGTCGTATGGTAATTATATTAAGAGTTACCTTGTCATTATTTCCTG
Organism: Rattus norvegicus; assembly: GCF_021556685.1. Classification (NCBI taxonomy): domain Eukaryota; kingdom Metazoa; phylum Chordata; class Mammalia; order Rodentia; family Muridae; genus Rattus; species Rattus norvegicus. Next base: position 60,925,836 of record NC_141537.1, read on the forward strand.
TGAAACAATGGGAAACCCTTTGATGACTGTCATGTGACAGCTGGGTTCTGCTATGAAGTGACTTTGGGGGCGGAAGTCATAATAGTGTGCACTTTAGGCGAAGCCACAGACCCCTTTAAAGATGCCCTTCCTGACACTTGCTTCCTTAAAAATCCCTGTTCATCTACAGTCTCATCTCTCTGCAGAAATTTTGACCTGAATTGTCACCAAGTTTTAATTAGTCTATGGTTTAGGATGTACAGGCTATACAAGAAAAAAAATTAAAGTTGTTGGAGGTATGTCAAAGAGGTCTGTATATGACAATATTTACAGATTAAGATGTTGGGCTCTTTAATGCAGTTTTTGTTTTCTGTATTAGGCAAATAATACTAATTTTTATATGTGGATTTTGACTGTGGGGGTTTGTCTCTATAATTTGTCTTAATGTTGAAATAACTTGACTATCCAAAGCTTCTAGTATATGTCAGGTATGTGTGTATGTCTATATAACATATATTATATATTCTCTCTATATAGATGTATCAGCTGAAGGTCAGAGTTCCCACTTGTGTTGAAATTCTGTGGAACTGACCAGTACAGCTGAGTGACATGAATAGTTTGCTTGTTTACGGGGGAGGGTTATTACAGTCAATTGTTCTCTTCACCAAATGAGCGTCTTGTTTTCTTATTAAATGCTATCAGATTTTATTTTTAGATGATTTTTCAACCTTAAATTCATTCTATTCACCAATTACTGTGAATTGTGTTTCTATTTATTTTCCTTGGCTAATTTAACTTTATTCATTACTTTCTAAATTTTTCTATGGCAACGTTTAGAACTATTGTATTGCTTTAAAAAAAAGTCAAATCATTGTAAATCATATATGCTTCTGTTTATGATAAGAGAATAATGAGATTAAAAAGTGTATATTGGTAAAGAAGTAATAACATTTAGATATTGCTATAAAACGTGTGTGCCATTTTCATTTGGGGATAGTGGTCAACACTATGGCAGCTTTAACTAAGAAGCCTGATTTAGCTTCTTTTCCTGGTTCTAGAAACTATTGTCATAGAACTATTAGCAGTATACAGGTTCTGAAAGAGCTAGCTCATGGAAATCAGTGTACCACCACACTTTACAGCTGCCGTCACCCTCTCTTTTTGTATTTTTAGCCTAGCCTTTCTGTTTCTGCCTCCATCAAGAGCATTAATTTTCGGTTGAAGTTGAAACTTGTGCTAATAGTTGACTTTTAGTGCTGTGCGTGCTTTTAATCCCAGTGTTTGGGAGGCAGAAACAAGAGGATATATGTCTAAGTTTAAGGCCAACCTCTCTACATAGTAAGTTCCAGGCCAACCAGGACTTCAGAGTGAGACCCTGTCTGGGTGGGCTGGGGGAGAGGAGGCTAAACTTATGATTCAGTTTGAATATTAGAAATGACTTTTATGTCCACTAATTGATATTTTTTATTTTTATAATTAAAAATAATACAGTGATAAAAATATCTCCTGCCTTCAAGAATATGAATTTAGGTAGGAGAGATGGCTCAAGCATGTAAAGAGGCTTGTTGGCAAAGCTGACCACCAGAGTTGTCAGGACACACGTCCATGTTGGAAGTGAAGAGCTGCTTCCCACAGTTGTCCTCTGACCTCTACACATGCACAAACATACAAAATAAGTGAATAAGTAAATGAATTTTTAAAAAATTTTAAATATGAACTTAGATTCAATTCCAAGTGAACATTTGATTTTCAGTCATAAAGCTAGTGATAAAATTGTTGGACAGTAGCATGTATACCCTTTAACCCAGGGAGTCCTTAGACAGCACAGTAAGTTAGACTTCCTAGTACTCAGGGAGAAATACCTTCTGGAAAAATTCTGCTACTGACTGTCTTTTTCAAAAGCCACAGATCTTGAAGTGGAATCCTGTTCACAACACAAAGCAAAGGATGGTTCTAATTTCTCTTCTGCATTCAAGGTCTTTATAAATCATATGTGCAAATGTGCAGTCTCATCCCTGAACACTGCCAGGCTTGCTTGGAAACAGAAGTCCATGTGGATGTCATCTGACAGCTATGGAATAAACAACAGAAAAGGTGGTGGTAGTGATGGGGTGTTTAATAAGGAAGGGAACCAGTTCTGAGGGCTATGAAATTGTGCGTCTTTCTTTTCTCTGCTACTCAGAGAGCCTCAGTGGGCTGTTATTCGTGCATGTTCACTGTCCTAAGAACTCTGACTTGGTTGGGCTAAACCTCAGGAAGAGAGCTACAAAGGAAAAAAAGTGTGCTAGTAAAATAAAACAACAACAAAAAGAAAAAAACAAAAAACAAACCCTGGAGTTTGAATGTTCCCAAAGCTAGGCAAAGCAAAAAGCTCTCCATTGTTAACCTAGAATATTTGATGGATTCGGTACTAGTAAAAAAGTTTTCAAAGGAGGTCAAAGCTTGTGTTCTGTATAGTCTTGGGAAAGTAGCATTTTTTTAGGTAGCTAACATTCTTCTTGAAAATAAAGGCCTTAATACAAAGCCCAGTGTTATCTTTAACTTTTAAAACTCGGTAAGTAGTTTCCTATGTATGGCCAGTTCCCTGATAAGTCCTTAGGAAAAAACGATAAATGAAACATTGCAGTTTGCAATTTGGAGGCTCCCAAAGAACTTGCTGAGTCGTCATTTCTGAGCTCCTCCTGCAGTGCAGCCCTGAACTGACTTGCATGCAAGCCTCAAGCCCAGCAAAGAGTTTTGATACTTGAACTGGCCGCCACACAGGAAATCAGCCCAAAGACATCATCGGTCTTCATTTTCATTTGCTGCTTAGTGGATGCCAAGTTAGCTGGCAAAAAAGAAATATAGTGTGTTCCATATCGCAGCATGCCAGTGTGTGTGAGTAAGGGTTGCTGAGACTCAGAGAGCCTCTTGGGAACTTTATTTCTCTCCCTTGTTAGCAAGTCTCAAGAAAGTACCGAAAGCTTAGCTCATGTTACTAGGTTGGTGTTCATTTACTAAATCCAAGAATGGAAAGAAAGTGGTTATTGTGCACTTGAAAAACATACAGAACTAAACGGACAGATCTTATGCCTTAAAATGAATTACTCCTATATGGTCCTTATGGGTCCGACTCATTAGTCTGCAGTGTTGCAGGCATCTGGTAATGTTACTTTTAGGTATTCTACACATTTGTATAGTGGTGAATGAAATTGGAGAAGAACCTAGAGTTTGCGCCAGTTCCCTAAACAGCTGTCACAGCTTTTCAGATTCAGTTACAGCCAAAGACTAGAAACCATCCGGCCATTCGGGCCTGAACTTGCAAATGACCTTTAAACACATTGCTGTGGAATTGCCACGTCTACCCTCTTAGGACAGTGACCACTGAGAACAGCTGTGTGCAGCTTCTCATTTTTGTGCCCATTTCTTGCTTGTGAGAACACATGGAAAAGTAATTGTCAGCCAAGCCCACTTAATGGTAAATGTCAAACTCCAAAGTAGGCGATGTGTGAGTGTACTTCTATGGGGAAAGATTTTTTAATTGGGGTGAAGCAATACACACATGCAGCAAACTCACAGTGAGGAAGACTCACAGAAAAGCAAAGGGGACTCAGGAGGCTGGAGCCCCAGATATTTATTTTTTTGCCTGTTTTGTGAGAGAAGAACATGTGTTTGGTGCTTCCAGAGATCATCAATGAACAGTGGTGCTCCCTTTCCTAACCATCCCCTAAGCCTAGACTGTTTTTTTTTTTAAGGTGGTCTGCCTTTTGACATGCGTGCAGTGTCTACCAACAAGATTGTATAGTATTATCTTTTCTGTCCAGCCTCCTGCTTCATTTAGATGTTGCAAAATAATGTGTTTTCTTTGGGCAGCTTTTGTTTGGAGTGTCTGTGTATGCACTTTCTCTTTTAGAAGTAATTATTTCCCCTTTACCACCACTCTGAAGTTCTGCTCTGCTGAGCCTTCAGGCTCACAGGAGTACAGAGACGCAGAGGACCTTTTGCATATCTTTAGTTTTGAGAACATGCAATGTTCCATCTCTGAAAAAAGTTTGTAAGCCACATAAGAAAAAAATGCTAGAATTTGTTAAAGTCAGCTTTTGTGAATTAGAAGTACTTAGTGACCATCTCCCTGGCCTACCTCCATCTGTACGTAGCCCTTCTGGGTGAGGACATCTGGCCTGGACACACCCGAGATCAGATTGGAAGGTAGGGTTGTAAGTGGTCTTTGTGAATTTTACTAGCATTAATAAAACTACGCCTATTACAGAAAACTGAGAAATAACTAAGTTGAAGGAAAAAAGGCTTTAAAAAAGACGTGACACCACACACACACACACACACACACACACACACACACACACCCCTTTGGTTTTTTTGAGACAGGGTCTCACTTTGTAGCTCTGACTGTCTTGGAATTGTGTAGACCAGGCTGGCCTGGAATGCAGAGGGCCTGTCTCTACCTCCCAAGCACTGGCAGTAAAGGTGTACCATCAGGCCTGGATAGCCATTTTCTTCTTCTTTTTTTAAGACATTGTTTTTCTTATTTTTCCTTTTGCTACTGGTGTGCAGGAGGCCTAGGTTGCAGAGGTCTAGCTCCTCCCTGCTTATGTTCTTAAGCAGTACCTTGCCATAAATAACTTGAAAAGTAGTCTTGTTATGTGTCTCTAATGATGGACTTTGGAGAAAAAGAAAACCTCCCCAGCAGCTATGGAGTGTTACTTGTAGAGGTTATTGGAAATTCTATCCCTAAGACTGAATTTTTATGGCCTTTAGGCAGCATCACAGGCATAAGAACATAAGCAAACTTCTGTTGGTGATGAACTTTTTATATAGCCATAATTAACCTCACTCAAAAGACCAAAGCAAAGCGAAAGAAATACAGTGTAAACAGAATACGAGAAGTCTTTCTCTGGAATATAAGCTCCTTACCGTGTTAAAAAAGTGCTTAAAAACAGTGTATGAACAGCAGCAAGGAGCCAGGCATTTCTTCCTCAGTTTCCCATTAGAGCCTTCCTCTTGGGGTGTGGAGGAAAAAGTCACCTTGTTGGGTTCTGCCTTCCACCCCCTTTCTGTGGCAGTGCTAGCACCAGACAGTAGCATCAGAAGCAGTACCATGAGATACCTGAAAGGCCAGCATGCATGAGCATTTAAGCAGTGTTCTTGGGTCTGACCTCATCTCCAGCTCTGTTGAGTTCTGCGATCTTCCCCATCCCCAAGCTGGCGTGGTCCTCTCTGGTTTATCTGTTGTCTAATCCTTGTGGACTTTCTAGGATTTCTTTTTGGTAAAAGTAATTTTCTCACCCTGGGTTTGGTACATGTTATCACTACTTTGTGAGTAAATAAACGAGTGATCTCTGCTAAACAACAGCGGTTGTAGAATTATGTTGTATATAATGTGCATACGGAGAGTGTATTTGTCCCTTTTCTTAATAAAAATTATGAACACATGTTTGCCAAAATTACTTTGAAATTTTAAGAAATTACATTTATGGGGTGAAGTCAGTGGAATGTTTGCCTAGCAAGCAGGAGGTTTTAGATTTGTTCCTCACTCATAAACCCCAGGGTGGGGTACACATATCTATAATCCCAGTATATAGAAAGTGAGCAGGATAAGGAACTCAAGGTCATCCTTAACTACATAGAGATTTTGGGGCTAACCTGAGCTACACGATACTCTGAAGTGTGAGTCAGGCCTTCAGAGACGGACAGTAATGGACTGCACAGGCCTTGGGTGCTTTCCCCTGAGACTGCTCAGGTAGAGTACTGGACATGCTCAGTTTCTGGGGAAGTTTCCATTTTTGAGAAACAGTGGCAAATTGTTCCATGGGGGAAAATAATCTGCTGTCTGCAACCAACAATTTACCTTTTTGTGAGTTTGAGTTTGTTTCCTGGGTATTCGTCATAGAGGTTTAAAAGTAGGAGGCAAACTAGACTGAAACAAAATTAGTTGTAGGAAAAGTAGTAAAGGGAGAGATGCTAGTTTCCAAGTTTAGGAAAGTCTAGGTTTCTGTCTCAGCCATGGAGGAGGAAGGAATGTTAGGGTTAAGAGAGTTCTGGGGGTGGGCTCTAAAGCAAGGTCTCTCCACCTGTCGTCTGATAGGGTTCACATGCTCCAGGCTTTATGAGCCTGCATTGTCAGGTATGTATTCAATCAACCTCTTCCTGCATCGCTTTCATTGCTCGGGTGTACTTTAGTATGGCTCAGAAGTAATATTTCTTTGTGTTCTGAAAACAGGAAAACATGAGGTACACTGATAAGGTAAGAAATCGCCTTTCCCCTTGGTTAATCCTCCTGAGAATTAAAGGGATCAGAATGAGGAGCATGCTGACAAATTTATCACTACCTCCCATCTGGAAGATGGCAGTGAGAAAGCACATTGAAGGTACCAGCTGCTCCTGTCCAGTGCATTCAGGCCCACTGGTCAGAAGTTGCAGCTTTGTGGTCAGTATGGCCACCCACATGTACTTTCTCACCAGTGACAGCCAGAGGTCATGGTAGTGGGTGGGAGTGGAGTACAGTCACGTCCACAACAGCAAACTAATGAACTTTCAGTTGGAAGAAGGGGGTGGCTGTGCTGCAGCAGGGCTGGCTGCGTTCTCCTCCAGCTTTAATACGATGTACCCTCCTCTGCAGTTTGTTTTAGAAGAGTGGAGATGTGGGTTGGGGATTTAGCTCAGTGGTAGAGTGCTTGCCTAGCACGTGCAAGGCCCTGGGTTCGGTCCCCAACTCTGGAAAAAAAGAAAAAAAAAAAAAAAAAAAAGAGTGGAGATGTGAGGCAGCTGGGCGTGATGCTTCCAGTTACCCAGCCCTTTCTACAGTGCCCTCGATGTCCACAGAAACTGTTCTGTGCTCTCAACCAGGAAAAGCAGGGGCAGTCAAATACACCCTTGCCAGAGACACTCGAGAACAGGGAAAAGCCAAGGAAAAGGGATCCATCCACTGTGTTGCAGTCTTGATGATTGACGAATCCCAGAGATAAGGATGTTTGGCAGTGTACATACTGTACCAACTCGTACGTCTTGCCCAATCTCAACTCTATGGTAAATATTCACAGTAGATCGTCTCTGTGAGACTCCTGATAAGCTGCCTATGTTCGTTAGAGAAGCCAGTCCCATCTTTTCTTTTGGGGTTCAGAAGAGAGGTGGTTTGGAAGGGAGATTATAGGTTGAAAAAAAAAAAGAGTAACTAAGAGGACCTCTAAATTGTTAGGGCAAGGAGCCAGGCAAGTGGCCTAGTCCGGAAGAGAATGGAGCCTTAGAGCTAGTGTGTGGGCTGTGATAAATCGTGAGTCACTGTTAGAACAGTGTGCCAGCAGGGCCATGGTCCTTTGGGAGTTCCTGGCATTGGGATCTTTTCTGTGTCTTTGGCATACTCATGAGGTTAACCTCAAAATACCCTGGCCCTAACTCTGGCCTGCCCCTCTGGGTGTCACTTGCCTACCAGTGCACAAAAAGGGGAAAAATGCATGGTAACTGTGGATATAATCTAGAAATGAAGTTTGTTTTTAGAATTCAAGCATCATGGTGGTATGGAGAAAAGAACCTGGCACTAGAGAGAGAAAAGATGCAGTCAGGGCCTAGGCCAAAGAGAGGAAGTCTGCAGTTTATCATGTGCCGTGCTGGGTTTCCTGTAAGTGAAGTGAAAATGTCATGACTGCCGAGGTGGAGGCAGAGATGGGCCAGATCTGCAGGACAGACCTTTCCCTGCTTCAAGCTGTGTGATTCAGGGTTCCTTTGCCCTGAGAAGATGTAGCTGTCTGTAATGTAGCCAAGAGATGGCCCATGTTCACAGCCATCAACTCCATCCTTCACTGTGAGAAGAGAAACAGGCAACTTGTAGCAACCATCTGTGCGGAACTGAGCTGGTTTGTAGGGAGCTCGTTTTGATCTCTTGATGTTTTTATACCCAACTGGCGTGGCATCTTTCTTTGATGGTGGTCACTTATCGTTACACTCCAGACAGAAGTAAAGGGGAGTTAGTGACAAATTTGTAAACAGTGCACAGTGAGGAAAGCAGTCCTCTCGGGCTCAGGCCCTGGAGTCCTCCACCCCTTCCAGCATCCCCTCTTCCCGCTCTACTGGTGGAATGCAGCAGATACTGGTAAGAGCAGCAGATACCGCCTGAATTAGACCTCAAAGTAGCTGATAGCCTCAGGTCATGGATGAAGACTTTTAAGCCAGAGCAAAACATTAGGGTCTGAACCAGCTTACACAAAAGCATTTTAATTGACGGTGTACGATTTTCCAAAATATACTTTATAAGAAAATGCAATAGTTAACTATAGTCTCTCGATAAATTCCAGTGTACTTTAGACCCCTGTCCACTACCACATACACTCCCCCAATCTCCTGGGCAAGCTGGTTGGCATTCACAAAGAAGCAGAAAAGCCCCATGAAACAGTGATCCCAGCTCAGTGGTGGATTTTCCGCAGACCTGAGAGGGAAGGATCATGACTGACAGTGACACAGGCTGCACTACAAAGCTTCTCCCTCTCTACCTTCATCTATGCTAGTCCCTTTGATCCTCATTCTACTGGACATTCCTCAGGAACTTTTCAAAATTATTTCCTGACAGGAAAAAAAAAACCAAGCCCCCAAAATATTTATTGATATCTGGACCATGTGATTCCAGAGCCCAGCACATGGCTGTTTGTGTCCCTTGTGTCCTCCTAGCCCTTCCAGGGTTATTATGAGGAAGGACTGATGGTATCCTGTATTAACCTTGTACCTGGGAGCTGTAGTCCTTAATTCCCTGTTCTTGAGAAACATGCAGCACAGAGCAGGCAGTCTGGGATGCATGTTTTCATCTTGTCTCTGGCCCTCGGGAGATTCTTTGTGGCTTCAGATGTGTTTTCCTGTAGAAAGACTGTATCTCCTAAACTTCCCCCGTGACCATCACAGACCATGCTAAACTCCAGCCCGAACTGCAGCAGGATGGAGACTTGGCTGGGGAGGAGCAAGGACAGTATTTTAAAATTTTAAATCCCCTATCTACAAGGCAAATTCTCGTGTTACCAGCCTGCCTTGTTATATTCTTCAGTTCTTTAAAAAAGTCATTTCTACTAAATAGACATTTACATTCTTATTCAGAAAATGGGGGGTGGGAAGCTTAGCTATCAAGTCTTTCCCAAAGTTTACCCTCTGGAAGCAGTACAGGGTAAAATAAACATGTGGCTCTTGTATTTACATTGTCAAAAACGTGCATAGGTCTTGTCAACTTCAACTTATTCTTCAAAGTTTCACCAGTGTGTTGTCCAAAAAGTAGGCAAAAAAACACAAAAAAAAAACCCCCAAAAAACCAAAACAACAAAAACCAATAAAACAGTAAAACACCTGCTGGTTCTCTCTATCAGGAAGATAGAGAGCGTGAGTGTCCTAAATGAGTCTGGATCCTGCTCGGCCAGGCAGACTGCTCTGTGCCCTGTGCTCAGCTGCTTCCCTCGCCATTCACACGGCAGGCAGCACAAGAGCGGCTGGCTTTGTTCAGCCAACCATCAGGCCCTTGGGTTTTGCAGCTGGGGGAAGCCATTTTGCCCCTGAAATGTGAAGTTCTGATTTCTCTTTGGTACAGCTGGTTCTAAAGGTCCCCTCCGCTTCCTTCTCTCAGACTGGGCCTGAGATTCTGAACTCACAGACAGCTCTAAAACCCCAGTAATAAACACAGGAAGATAACTTTTATAGACACTAGCAGCATGTCTTGTGTAACAGATGTCCCAGTGGTTAAGAGCAAGTGAAGGCCAGATTCTCAAGCTGTACTGAAATGCTACACAATTTGAGTGCACAGGAAGGGACACTGGGCCAGCCTGGGCAGAGTTTCTATGGGCTTACCCTGGGCAGAGCCAAGGCTATTCCAACAGCTTAGACACAGTATCTGTTGTCTAATGTTACAGCCATATCTGACAGGCTGTAGGGTTATAATCTGACCAGTTTGCAGAGAGCGCATGTGCTGTCTGTCATGGCCTTACCCATTGATTGTAGCAAAGGAGAAGGAATGCTGGCTGCCTCTCAGGACAGAACCTAATGCCGGGAGCAAATAAACCTAATTTCCCCCCAAATTGGCACTGCTCCCCACCCTCCCCTGCAAATCTGAGAGATGCAGGCCAAGGGGTTTGTGAGTTCTTGTTAGCGTTTTTTTTTTTCAACTCCTGTGAAACTCACTGAGAGCCTTTCTTGACTTCTGGCAGCCTTTCTCCTTAGCCTATCTCAGTGTGACAGCTATAACAATGGGATTAGGCAGAGAACACCTGTCTGTCCCCTAGCTCCCCTTCTAAATAAGCTGCTTCAAACCAGACAGTCAGTCATGGGGATTTATGCCCAAGAACAATCCAGACCATAGGCCTAATTCAAAGCTCCACACAGGGTCCCCCACCCCTTTCTCAGAAAACCAGATGAAACATCGCTATGCCGGGCCCTCGACAGTCTTGTACATGGCTGCTTGACTCTGCTGAGCCTGTAAAACTCCTGTGCTGGGTCCTAGGCATGGTTTTGTTTCCCTGAGAGGCCACCAGAAATGGTACAACTGGGGTGCTACAAAGAACACCGGAAACAAAAACCTGGCTCCGTGCTAGGAGAATGGGTAAAAGAATCTTAAAACTGCATGTTCTGGGCCTTTCTCCATGGCAAAGGAGGGTGCAAACCAATGAAATGAGCTAACAGTCTCCAGGATCTGAGCTTTGGCCTTTGGCAGTTAGGAGCTGAATTAAACAAACACACATGCACACAACACACGCACACACACACAACACACACCATAACACAACCACCCAAGTTCTCGGTAACTTGAAAAGCCCCTGAGCTTCCTGTGGAATAATGCCAGGTAGGTTAGATCGATTGTCTACTGAGACACATTTGCCAATCAGGAACCAATTAAGGACCGGTCAGAACCCCAGGACATGTTTGTCCCTAGACAGCTGCTCTGTGACACTTGGATTTGAGGAGTCACCCCCTCAGCTGAGCAGTGAACAAGGAAAAGAGGAACATCTTGCTTTCAGTAGCTACTGCAGATTTGTTCCTAGAGGGAGCAGAAGGCCAGAGGACATTTGGGGGAGTGTCTTCTAGGGAGTGCCTTGAATGATAGGCCAGTGTCAGTACAGAATCAGCTGCCATGAGGAAGGCGTCCCAGCCTGAGCTTCCTTTTCCTCTGCCTGCCCACCCACCCTTTAGGCAGACTCCATTAGATAGTGAGGCCTGTGTGTTAGGTCCCAATCCTGCTAAGCAAAGGCAAGGAAATCTTCCCAAGAGGTTCAAAGCCCTGCCCTGGGAAAGAGTGGGACTAAAGACTGACTCATAGGAAGCGGGATTCAACAAGCTGGCAGAGGCCATGTTAGAGGAGATGGAAATTTGGGGCCTGTCCTTGAGACCATAGAGGATTGGTTTTCTTTCTAGCCTGCCCGCTTTCGTGTGTCTTGTGCCTTGGGGGATGGACACAAATGAACACAGTAGTGTGTCTTGATGCAACGAAGCACCAGACCGAGGGAAACCACCCTTGTCACCAAATGGCCGTGTGGCCCTGTGCAGGTTACCTGACCTCTTAAGGCCTTGGTCATCTTACTTATGAGATGGGTGGGTGCCATTCCTGGAGGAGCGCCAGAGCCTCTCGCATGGTGTTCTCCACCTTCCTGCCTTCCAGCGGCTCTGGGCTCAGGCACAAGTAGGTTTTTTTACATGAGGAAACTGGACAGAATGTGACTTCGTTGAACTTGAAAGGGAAAATTAAGGCCTTGTGGGGATGGGGAGGAGGGAGACAACCCTCGGTGTCCATTCTCCCTCCCCAATCTTTCTGTCTTCAGGTGGGAAGTCCCCTCCCCTCCCCGCCCCCGTCCAAATGGCACTTTGGGTGGTCGAGAGCTCTGCGGTGCGGTCGGAGTGGCTGGCGGACTGATCAGAGGTGTGTATCTTCCTCCTCATCTAGGTCCTCCTTGGTCAAGTTGTCCAGAGGGACGATCCAACTGTCTCCCAGCTCCCCGTTGAGGCTGACCACCTTCTTCTCCTGCATCTCAGAAGGAGTCTCCATCACTTCCAAGGTTGGGTTGTCATGGTAACCATTCTCTACTGTCTGCAGCTCCTCTGTGAGTCGTTGCTAAAGTGGGGACCATAACACAGGAAAGAAGGTGATTTTGGAGTGCTGTGAGCTTTCATATGAAACATTTCCCCATTCACCCCAGGGACCTCAAGTGGGCTAGATTAAATTCCGGTGGTTCACTTGTGGGGGCAGAGACCACCCTGGCCTTGACCATCTCATGAGTGCTCCCCCATATCCTAAAATTACCATCTGCTCTCTATCCTCATCCCAGTGGCAGTCTGTGACGTCATGGAGAAAGATTTCTGAAGACATTTTTTTGTCCTTAAATTCTTTTCTCTCTTCTCTATCCCTCCCCCTAAGACCTCTGCTTTTCTACCTCATTCCATATAATAACAGAGGGGGGGGGGGAGAAGAAGCTCCTTCAGACCATCTGCACGGGGTGGTCCTTATGGACCTCCAGGCAGTAGTTTGTGCACTGAGATTTGGCTGTGGAAACGCATTGCCATCACTCATGCCTCATTCAGTGTTTGAGGTCAGTAGGTGTGGGAACTGTCCTGACGCTCTCAGTAGTTTGCAGCTAGGGTGCATACCCACAGCAGAACGGCACCCGAAAGATGAGACAGGGTCATGCTGTGTAGCCCAGGCTGACTTCAAACTTGTGATCCCCCTGCCTCAGCTTCCCAAGTGCTGTGGTTACAGATGTATGCCACCACACCAGAGAAGATGTAGTTCTAGTAGATCGGGTAGAGGAGCGCTTGCCTAAGGTGATAGGATAGATGATATATTGAGGGATCATAACCCTAAATCTCTAGAACAGCTCTGCAATGTACCGTTCCCACTATGCTGATGACAAGGCTGCAGACTTAGCACTGACTTTCAGACACGGACAGAACCAGGGCTTAAAGCCCCTGTCTCTGCTCTTGCTTCCACATCAAGTCTCCACTGTTAGAGACAAGCTGGCTTGATAGTGGGGACCTTGTTCAAAGGGTCCAGGCCCACTCATGTGGAGGGACCCAGTGAAAGGTGCACTGGGTAACGGGGCTACCTAGAGTAAGAAAATACCCACTTGGTCCTTCCTCTGGGAGATCCGCTGGTGACAGCAGCCGTAGAGGGCAGCAACGAGGAGCAGGAAGGATGCCATGCAGACGATGGTGATGATGAGAGGAAGGCTGAAGCGGTCCTCGTTGACTTCTGGAGGTCCTTCCTTCCCCAGATGAATGTCGATGACTCCAGCCTGCCGAGACACAGAACTTAAGTGGCAGGAAACAGAGTCCGGACCTCCTGTCCCCACTCTAGTCAAATGGGAGCCCTTCTTCTGTGTCTGCTGCCCCATCCTACTGCCCACCCTGTCCACTGGGATGTGCCTCTCCTGTATACTTATACCATCAAAGGGCCTCTTACACCAGAGGACGCTGGGCTTAGGACAGTACAGGGCAAAACTTCTTACCTCTGTCAGGTCGTCCCATTTGTCCTTCAGCAGTTCAAACACAGCCTTAGGAGAAAGCTTCGCTGTGGGAGAGACAGAGACCAATGCCTCCAGAGTCCAGCCCAGAGTGAAATGGCAGGGGCAGAGCGGGTGCCCCAAGAAGAGGATGTCCTGTATCCCAGTCCCTCTGGTCTCCTGGGATGGTTGCTGGCTTGTATATTTTTAGATGCCTCCACTCCCCAACCATTCTTCTGGGGCACCCCCGCCCGCACAGGCCCAGGTCCCCTCACTCTCGACTCACTCTCAATAACGATTCTCTTCACTGCCACCGCCTGGTTGTCTAGAATGGGGGCCAGCTCCAGAGCACACGAATCCTCAGCTGGCTTGAAGGAGGCTTTGGCTGAGTGACACAGCAGTTCCAAGAATCTTTCATTTGGAGGGCTCCCCTTCTAGTGTACAGAGAACACAGGTGATTCCCAGGCTGTGCCATGACTGCTTGGGCTTCTGAGGCTGCCCCCTGCCCACTCAGCCTGCAAGAGTCCCTTCTCCATGCTTCACTGCTGCTACTCTAGGAAGTAGCACCAGTGATCGCCGGGAATTAAGTTTTGTATTTTTCTCTCAGGTTAGTCCTTATCCTCTCAATCTCATTCCAAATTCTTTTCCCATTCCCCTCAGCCTGGACATCTTGTCTGCATGTCACCCCCGAGGCTTCCTCTGTCCTCCCTGCAAGGTCCCGGAGGCTCTGGAACCAGTGACTGTATTATGCCTCAGCTAGGAGTGGGATAAAACAGGGTATAGGAGCTGTGGCACTCCTCCACCGCCAGGGGAGAGAGGCAATGCAGGGATTGAAACCTGCCAGTCTCTAGCCTCTTGTCGCCACCTCAGGCTGAGAGGGAAAGAGAAGCACACAGGTTCTGGGGATATCCACAGTGTTACGTACATGGACCTAAGCCCAAAGAAGACAGAAACAGGGTTTTCGGGCTGATGCTGAGGTGTAAGCTATGGGCTTTTATTTGGCACTGCCAGTTCAGGCATCGCTCACTGATGTTTTCCTTCTCTGATTCTGAATTAAATGCTAAGATTGAAAGCATGAGCTCTTGACCTTTAAGTCTCCCACATGCTACCCCCCCTACACTTCCCATATGCCAGTTCCTTTGGCCTAGAAGCGCTTTACTCCACCACCAGGAGTGGATCCAGCACTTTCCATCATCTTTTTCTAGAACAGGGAAGAATGTGTCCCAGTAACAATACATATCCGGTGGACTTCAACCTAGACATTCATCTTGGGGGCAATTTCAATGCTATTCCTGCCTTCTCACCAAAGCTCAATCCCAGAACAACGTTTCTCCCTCTAAACCTCTGATGGCCAAGTTCATGCCTCTGTAGTTCACTCAGTAAGTTACAGCAAAACAAAACCCCTGGAAGAAAATAGCAGAGCCCAAGGTCTCCAACCTAGAGAGAACCCAAGCAAGCCCTCTTCTATTCTTGATCCTAGAAGTGGCTGCAAAAATGGCAATGGCCAGTAGAGGGCAGCAACGAATCAGCTGCCTCCAGTACCAAGGAGGTCAATGGCCATGTGCTGTGCAGGTCCACCAAACCCTTGGTCCCAGAACACTGGTAGTGTGAAGGGAGCTGTACACATTTCTATACCCTCTTATATGGATCTATGCAGGGGACCAGGAACTATGGCTGCACTATCAGGACAGAGGGCGACTGCTCAGAATGTAACTCTCTTCTGAGGCCTTGGAGAGTGCTTCCTCTAGCACTCCTGTTACTTTTTTTTTTTTTTTTTGGTTCTTTTTTTTTCCCCCGGAGCTGGGGACGGAGCTGGAGACCGAACCCAGGGCCTTGCGCTTCCTAGGCAAGCGCTCTACCACTGAGCTAAATCCCCAACCCCTCCTGTTACTTTTAATAAGAAAAGTCTCATTAAGTTGCCAGGATTAGCCTCAAATACACTTGGTGGCCAAGGCACCACTTTGACTTCAGTTCTCCTGCCTCAATGTCCTAACTAGCTGGAACTAGAGAGGGGTGGGGGTGGGGGTGGAGAAGGGGAGATGAGAGAGAGGGGGAGGGGGAGAGAGAGGGGAAAGGCAGGGGGAGGGGAGGAGAGGGGAGGGGAGGGGAGGGGAGGGGAGAGAGAGAGAGAGAGAGAGAGAGAGAGAGAGAGAGAGAGAGAGAGAGAGAGAGAGAGAACGCGTGCAACTAGAGCAGTAAAAGTGGTGGCGCGTGCTCTGCGCATGCTCTGCACATTCTCTGGGCCTGAAGCAGGCCTGTGTGCACTGCCTGACTTAGAGAAGTCTAAACTTGGATGGGAAAAGACTATTCTCCCTTTCAGGAGCTCACGTACTGGGTGGGATGTATGGTGAACTCAGGCATGTGTACTCACACAAAAGCTGTCTCTTGTGAGGTTCAGAATGAGGAGTTCCTCGTGGGGCTTTATGGCAGGATCACATTTTAGCTGGAAGAGGTCAAAAGATGAAGGTTTAGGCACAGAGTCACCTGATCTTGGATTCTCCTCTTGGTGAGCGTGGGTGGCACAGGGGAAGTGCAGATAGCATGCTCCGGCCTGGCTAGTCAGTTCCAAAACCAGGAGTACCTGGTTACCCAGCCTCTTCGGAAAACTGGGTAAGAACGGAGGAAATGGGAGACAGACAACTTTTCCTTAAAGCGCCCGCCCAACCAGGGGCTCTGAGAAGGCCAAAGGAAAAGACTTCCCTTGAGTCTGGGCTTTCTCACCCCATGCTCTGCTAGAATTACCTTGTAACTCCCAGACGTCCAGGTGGAAGAGGGTGTGCTCGGGCCTTGAGAGACCACTGGAGTCCAACTAGAAGTGGAGTGTGTGAATTCTTCGGTCGTAGGCACCGACTCAGTTCCCCCTGGAGACCCCGTAGGCTGTAGTGGTGTGGAGACCGGTGTGGTGATGCCTGGCGTCGAGATAGCGATGGGCTGAGTGCCTTCAGAGGTGCCTGTTGGTTCTATAACAGACAAAGCAAAGGCGGGGGAAGCCAGCTGTACCAGCGAAGGAGGGGTCTTTTCTGGCTTTATGATTCTCACAAGCTGACACCAGTAGCAATGAAAAGGGAAAAGGCAGGAATGACAAAGTACTGTCCTGGGCCGTGGTGCATAATGAGTTAGACTTGGATAAAGTAAGAACTAAGCAGGAGTCACAGAAATTACGCTGCAGTTACCTCTCTGAGGCACAGATGGGGCCCGTGGACAGGCGAGCCACAGCTAACAAACTGTGCAAGCCTTGTAGGAGGGGCTGTGCTTGGTGTTTAAAAGGCATGTGCTCCTTTCAGGCAGTCCCTGCTTATGAGCAGGGAAACTGAACCTTGGTGACTTGTCCAAGGTCACATGGTACAACTGCAAGACTGGACGATTTGAACAGACCACTCTGAGCCTGTGCACTCTGAGCCCTGCCACAGGGTGTGGCCCTGTCTCCCAGGGCATAGGCTCATGCTCAGAAACTCCGACTCGGGATTTTAAGGCTCTCGAGCTGGCCATAGATTTAAGCACCCAGTTAAGGCTGGCACTTTTAAAACTAAGTAAGTAGAGACAGAAATAAGATTGGATGTGATGGTGCAGCTTTAATCCCAGCATCTGGGAGGCTGAGGCAGACAGATCTCTTGTGAGTTTGAAGCCAGACTGGTCTACAGAGCGAGTTCCTTCCGGGCCAGCCAGTCTCAGAAAAGGAAAGGAGGGAAGAACAGAGGAAGCGAGGGAGGGAAGGAGGAAGGAAAGGAAAGAGAGGAAGAGAGGCAGGAAACAGCAGTACGCATAACATGCCACAAGTCCTGAAAGAATGAATGAAAGCTTGTAGGAGTCGGCCACTCTCCTGTTCCATTAGATGTGACCAGGGATCCAACTCAGGTCATCAGGCCTGGCAGCAAGTGCCTTCACACACTGACCTTTATTGACTTATTTTTACTTATTTAAAAGTGTGCTTCCTACGGTGGGTTGCTACCAAACAAGTCTGAGAAGCATTGCTTGAGAATTTTCTAACACCCTGCTGTCACAACCACATCATCATGCCTGGGAATATTCTGTCTTGGTTGAATTATGCACTACTCACCTCCATCACTGCTCAAAGGGGTATCCAAGGCTAGGTCTGATGAAGGCACAAGACAGCATAGAATGGCTAAAACTCTGTGAAGCGTTATCTTCCAACTGAGTGAGAGTATGAGAAAATGCACTGCCAAGTCAGTCTGTCTGTCTCTGTCTCTGTCTCTGTCTTTGTTTCTGTCTCTGTCTCTGTCTCTGTCTCTGTCTCTGTCTCTGTCTCTCTCTCTCTCTCTCACACACACACACACACACACACACACACACACGTGTTTTTACCTGCCTTTTTCTCTATGGACCACATGTATGCAGTACCCATGTAGGCCAGCAGAGGGTGTCAGATGATTACAAATGGTACTCAATTGCCCTGCATGTGTTGGGAATTGAACCTGGGTCCTCTGTAGGTGCAGCCAGTGCTCTTAAACAAAAGAGCCTTTTCTCCAGCCCTTCTCAATTCTTAAGAAAAACAAAAGCAACCTGACATGGTGGTGCACACCTTTAATCCCAGCACTCAGGAGGCAGAAGCAGTTAGAGCTCTTGAGTTCGAGGCCAACCTTGGTGTACAGAGTGAGTTCCAGGCCAGCCAAGGCTACACAGTGAAACCTTCTCTTGAAAAACCAAAAGAGAGAAAAAAAGATGAAAAAAGAAAGAAAGGAAAGAAGGAAGGAAGAAAAGCAAAAACAAACAAAAATTGCCAAGGAATGACTTACTGGATGTAGTAAGTATCCACAACAGCGTAGTGTTGTCAGAGCTGGACACAGAAGCAGAGCTGCTCTGAACAGTGGTGTGCTGTCCCTCAGAGTGGCTCACAGGCTGGTGAGGGCTTGCTGTGCTATTTGTTGTGGGGGTAGAAGGAAGCTTTGTCGAGGTATTCAGGTCAGTAGGTTGAGAAGAGGCGTTGACTGGTCCCAAAGTGGTTGGTAGGGCTGTGGTAATTTTGTCACTGCTCTTGCCTCCAGAGGAGACTGTCTGCCCACTGTTGCTAGTAGTGGGGACAGTGCTAGTGGAAGAGCTTGTCCTGTCAGTGGTGGAGTCACTGGTAGTTGTAACTGAACTGTTACTGCTTTGAGTGGCCTTGGGGTCTGGGGAGGAGGTTGAAATAGATGTCGGTGTTGGAGGTTGGACTGAGCTTTTAGGTGTAGCATTGCTTGGCTGGTTTGTCGCTGGTTTGTCTTGGTTCTGGTCAATGCTAGTTATATCAGATGTGTCAGTCTTATTTCCTGTTGATAAAGACAACACAGCATCAAGCCAGGTGTTAGCCAGAATGTTTGTAGACTTCTCTAGGTCATCCCCAAGGTGTAAGGCTCCCATCTGTCTCTGGCATTTGTCTTACTGAAGCCTGCACCCTTCCTTTTCTTTTTTTTTTTTTTTTAAGTCACAAACCAGATTTGGTGTAATATTTTACAACAGCAGAAAACACACCCAAATACTAAACACTAACATCACACTACAAACCAGGGAAGAGGACACGCAGAGGCTACAGGCACAAGCTAAGTCTTTACGGTTGACCGATGGGACTGGCTACGACCCCATTGTGCTGGTGACAGGGCTAGCAACTGTTGTATCTGGAGATGTCATATTACCCTGGGACCTACCTGCAGCAAACACAATAGGACACTTTATCTCCTTCACACAAGAGTAAGAGGCCACTCCCAGTGTTCAGTCATCGCAATGAGCAGAGGAGGACCTTTTGGTGGCCTCACCGGCTTTTTCTAAACTGCTTGTACTCAAGCGTCTACTAACTTACAATATCCCATCATTCCTGGGTGAGACAGCCACCTCCAAAGGTGTGGATCTTCGTCAGTCTCAGTGTTAGCCGCAGCTCTGCTGATAACGCCACAAGAGTGAGTGATGCCGCAGCCAGCCCAACCTTCATCTTCCGAGGCTCTTAGTTAAGACCCTGTTCCTACGAACACACTTGGGGCACAGCATGGTGTCCTCCAGGTGTGGGGGTGGAAATGCGCAGGAGGAGGGCAATCGCTTTCCCTTTCTTATCGGGTACCCAGGCTTGTCCAGCATGGAACTGCAGCCGAACCCAACCACTTGAGGTGGCAGGGAGGCTTGTCCCATGCACCACACACCACGTTTCCCCATAGGTCTCTGATGTCGCATTGGAAGGCACTGCCTTGAACATCTTAGCATTGGCTGCAAGTCTGGCCCCAGATGCCATCACTGCCCCGGAGGCAGATGTATTTACCAGGTTGGTGCTAACTTCCTCATAGAGCATAAGAGGATCAATGAGAGCAGGTATCTGCCCCGAACTGTCACCTGACAGTCTTTCCCAGGTTTGGTCTTCATTATTTTGCGAGATGTCTTCAACCTGGCCTCTTTGGCTTAGTCAGGAACATTCTTCAACTCAGACTTCCTACAAGTGTGTCCTGGAGTCTCAGGATCTTGTGCATTCTTCTCTTTTGGTTTACAATCTCCATCTATCTCTGACCTTTTTTGCCCTCCCCCTTCCCCCCCCCCCCCCCGTTGCTTTAGTCTTTGCAGAAGACGTGCTACACATCTGGCTTCCACTTCTCCCCTCGGCCCTTCTGCGCTCTGCTTCTTGCTTCCAGCAGTCTCCATCTTGAGCTTAGATGAAAGCTCCGAAAGAAAGTTCACCCAGCTTCCAAATCGCCTGCATCCTTCCCAAGTCTACGGTTACACAGCCCCTCACATCTGTCATGGGGCTTTGCTGCCCCACCCCCAACCCCATCCCCACAGCTCCCAGATGGCCCTGCTTTCCAAAACATTACAGCAAGTACTGGCAAGAGCCTCATAGTCTTTCCAGGGATGACAGAGCCTACACAGACAAATGGATGACAGACGGCAGCTACACAAATGCTCACAAGGACCCTCTGTGGACTGCTCTAGGGAAAAGCAGTGTGCTGGGCTGGGTTTAGCTTGGCGGCTTAACCTAAGTGGGGTACGGGTCAAGGAAGAGAGGCTTTTTGTTTGTTGGTTTAAAAAAATGGGTGTTGAGGGCGTTGTTACAGGACAGGGCTTGTGGTGACTTGTGTGGAACAAGACCCAGAACCTAAAACCCCAGGGAGATGACAAGAAGACAGAACAAGCGAATAACAGACTCGGGTAACTTCAGGAAGAATGAATAAGGAAAGAAAACGAGGTGTGGTGGGGGTGAAGACACCTCGACCCAAAGCAACTCTGGATAAAATGGGGTTTATTATGGCTATAGTAGGGGTCCTGCTCCATTATATCGGGAAGTTAAAATAAGAACATAAGAGCACCATACCCAGTCACAAGCACGGGGAATTACCATGTGGTCCCCGCACGGTCGCTCAGCCGCCACTCTGCTCCCTTAGACTGTCTACATCCCTGGTCCCTGGCCAGGAGGAGGATGCCATAGTGGCTGGGTCTTCCTACATCAATTAACAGTCAGGATAATCTTCCACAGACATGCCCACCAGGCCAACTTGATCTAGGTAACTAATTACTCTGTTAACACTCTCTTCCCCAACCGCTCCAGGTTGTATCAGGTTGGCAGTTGAAAGTAACCAACGTAACTCAGCCCTCGTCAACCTGACACACAAATCCATCGCTTTAAGCCATTGACAGCAGCCCCCTAAGGACCATTAAGCCAAGGGGAATGCTGTGTGAACAAGAATTATCTCCAGCAGAGAACAACAGGAACAAATGTGAAGGTCTCCATCCAGGGAAAGGGACTGAGGGCAGGCAGGAACATCAGCATGGAGCTTAGAGAGTAGGGGAGGGGCAGCTGAGACTGTCGCCCTTAGAGAGCGAGCGACCCAAACTGAACAGCTCTGAGAATAGAACAAGGTTCTCATAAAAGTATAGCCCAGCCCATGTGTGCTGAGGGAGTTCTTTAATCCCAGTACTTGGGAGGCAAAAGCAGATGAATCTCTGTGAATTCCAGGCCAGGCTGGTCTTCATAGTCTAGAAGAGTCAGAGCTACATAGAGACCCCATCTCAAAAACCATGAAAATGACATAATACACACATATATAAATATTTATATATAAATATATAATATATACGTTAAAGGATATATATGCATGTGTATGTAATACATATATAAAATACTGTATATAAATATATATAATTTATAAATTAAAGGTTATATATATGACTGGGATCTTGACTATTTATGAAGAAGACATATACATATAGATATACATATATACACACATATATGTGTGTGTGTGTGTGTATATATATATATATATATATATATATATATATATATATCCTAGATCAAATGATACCTAAGTTCAGAGGCCAAAATAAGGCCTTTAATCTTAATTACATGTAAGGATGAAAGTTATCACACGGGTGAGAAACCCGTGCTTTCACTTTTGTAGAGTGCGATCTAAAGGGAGACAGCCTAGGACCAGTGTCTTTCAGTCACCCAAGGGAAGGGCTGGTGGCTGGAGGTGGGAGCTAGACACTAGAGACAAGCAGAGGTTGGATTCAGGACTGCATTTTGATCAAGCCAGTGTGGGGAAGGAGGAAAATCAGAGACTGTGAGAGGGTGTTGGTGACTTCTGATTTTCTCCTTCAGCAGAAGCGAGGCTGTGCGGGGAAGGGGTGCAGTGGCCAGCTACGTTTCTGTCTGGACAACTCCTCACCCCGAGAGACTGGCCAGACCGAGACTGAAGATACCACACATCAGTTTGCCCAGTATTTCCTGGATCCACAAGCAGGTGTCAGATACACAGGACAGCAACTAGCCAGGAAGGGAAGGCGGCAGTAGGAGACTGTGTTCAAGGGCAGGCAGTGCTGAAAGGTGACATCGGTGAGCATCCAGTGCTCTGCTGGGCATCTTGAACCACAGTCTGAAGAGGGGGGTGTGTTTCTCCATAAATAGGCAAGACCCAGTCTCTCTCACACATGGTGTGGCAACATCAAGTCTTATGGGAGCCAAAGGCAGTCAAAAATCTACTAAGGGGACAGCATTCTGGTTCACGAAGTGGCATTTGTGGGACTGACTGCTATATTTGACTGAAGGGCACACAAAATAGAATTAAAAAAAAATCAGTCTACCCAGATGTAGTGGTGCATATCTCTTGTCTCGCTACAGTGAGTTCAGGGAGTTTGGACCACTGAGACCCTGTTTCAATTCCTGGCACACACAAACAAATCTAGAGCCATGTTGCAGGAGTGGAGTAGGGGTGGGGGGGGAGTGAATAGGCACATGCATGTGATCATATATGTATGTTGGTTGTGTGCAGTACATGTGGGTACATGTGGAAACTGACAGCCTTGGGCATCGTTCCTCAGGAGCCATCCACCTTCTTTTTTGGGACAGGTCTCTCACTGGCCTGGAACTCACTAGTTAGACTAGGCTGGCCAGTGCGCCTGAGAGGAATGGTGAAGGGGCAGGTTGTTCCCCCTGTCCCAGCCCTGAATTATAAGCAAGGCTGTGGGGGATTGGACATCAGTTCCTCATGTTTGCATGGCCAGGGTTTTATCCACTGAAACACATCTTCCCAACCATCTAGGTGCCACACTTTGACTGAGGATTTCCCAATGGATAGCATCATAATTTCTTGTCACCCTGACATTGCTAAGGAGGTGACAATGTCAGTGGGATTTAAGAGATACAGAGTCAGACGGTAACTCTGTGGTGATTTGAATAAGAATGTCCCCCATAGGCTCATACATTTGAATACTTAGTCATCAGGGAGTGACACTATTTGAGAAGAATTAGGAGGTGTGACCTCATTGGAGTAGTGTGGTCTTGTTGGAGGAAATGTGTCACTGAGGGTGGGCTTTAGGGTTTAAAAGCTTGCCTGCCTCTGCCTCTGCCTCTGCCTCTGCCTCTGCCTCTGCCTCTGCCTCTGCCTCTGCCCCTGCCCCTGCCCCTGCCCCTGCCCCTGCCCCTGCCTCTGCTTCCCCCCTCTCTATTTATATAGATATGTAATATATACGTTAAAGGATATATATATATATATATATATATATAGAGAGAGAGAGAGAGATCTGATTTTGGATTAGGATATTGTTCTCAGCTACCACTCTAGCACTACATCTGTATGTCTGCATGTATGTCTGTGTGTCTGTCTGCCATGATGACAGTAGACTAATCTCTGAAATCATAAGAAAGCACCCTGTTAAATGCTTTCTTCTTATAAGAGTTACCATGACCAGCCAGCTGGGTGGTGAGTAGAAACAATTTTATAACTGATGGTGGCTTGGATTTTATAGAACTGAGGGTGCTGTTAGCACAGTGTAGAGTTTTACTGTGCTACTCCCTTCTTAGCAGATATATTAATCCCACACTGGTTATAGCTAGTTTGGACACAAACTTGCCTGCGTGTGGAGATGAAGTAGAACTTCCAGGGGAAAAAAGATATGCGATTCTATATTTTAGGCAGGAAGACCAATTTGGCAATCAGCACAATCTGGCAAAGGGGATTTAGAATAGTGGCTAAGCATCGTGTATTTTTTAAGATTTATTTATTATTGTGTGTGTGTGTGTGTGTGTGTGTGTGTGTGTGTGTGTGTGTGTGTACACTGTTGCTGTCTTCAGGCACACCAGAAGAGGGCATCGGATCTCATTTACAGATGGTTGTAAGCCACCATGTGGTTGCTGGGAATTGAACTCAGGACCTCTGGAAGAGCAGTCAGTGCTCTTAACCGCTGAGCCCCAGCATCATGTATTCTTAAAGACCAATTGTGAGAGCTATATCGAATGACTCCTAGTTGCCAGGAGTCTATGCGCCCACAGACAAGTACCTCCAATGGAGTGCAGATTCCTCCTGTATAGGTGGCTTCATAGGAGCTGTACTGTCCCCAGCTCCAGAGGTCGGAAGCCAGCAGGGAGTCCCACATTTCTTCTTCCCTCATTTCCTCCTCAGTTCCTGGCACTCCTTGGCTACTAGCTGTGTCACTGAGCTCTCTGACTTATCGACACATGGCCTTTTCCTTTGTGTGCCCCTCTAGTTTTGCCAAGGGAGGGGAACAAGGAGTCCCAACCCAAGTCCTCATGGATACCGAGCAAAGACTTTACTCAGGGTCTGCCCTACTCCAGTGTGTTGCAGGATGTTTGATCACACTCTGAAACCTGTGACTGTAGTATTTACTGAAAAAAAAAATGTTTCCAGTTGTGGTGTGGCTCAGCCCTTAGGACACACTTTAATCCCAAACAAGGTGTGTGGTAAAGTTAGTTTATAGAAGGAAGCAGAGACTTTTGAAAGTGATGTCTAATTGAGAGGCAAAGTGATGAATCAGAGAAGGATTTGACGGAATAGGATATACCCGACCCTCATGAGAAGAGAAAGGGAAGCTACTTAAGAGAGCAGTGGAGAGGGGAAGGGGAGGGAGAGGGAGAGGGAGAGGGAGAGGGAGCGGGAGGTTTTTCGGGACAGTTGTATAGAGAGGTTGCAGAGAAAGAAGGGTAAACTTACTCAGCAGTAAATCTCAGAGGCTGAAAACATTGTAGGCCTAGATCAGATTATACATAAGCTAGAAGCTTCCAGGACTAGGTGTAGGTTAGCAGACTGAGGCAGTAAACCTTAAAGGTGACAATTATATCAGGCAAATAAAAAATACAATAACACCAGTGTGATCTTACAGTAACCCGATTACACCTTAAATGACTGTGTATGCCTCAGGTCACATTCACAATGTTCGTGGTAAAGACTTGAATGTATCATTCTGGGATAACTACCTCCTAATCTAGTCCCCCACCCACCCCATATTCCATCAAACCTGTGACAGCTTGTTTGAAATATCAACTTGCCACAACCTTAGAAACCTCTAAGAAAGCTTCAACGGAGAGACTAGCCTGTAGGAATATCTGAACAATATTGTCTTGATGTAGGAAGATTCAGCCTATTGTGGGCAGCACCATTCCCTAGACAGGGGGTCCCAAGCGATGTAACACGGGAGAAAGTCAGTTAGCAACAGCAAAGAGGAAGTGAGGTCAACACTGTGTGCTTTAGGTAGGTTAGAAACAGTGTCAAATCCTCCTCTGAGGTAACCTGGGAAAGCCATTGGTCCACCATGACCATTTTACAGCCCAAATCTGTGAGTGCTAGAAAGCAGATTCATTTCTGAGAATTGTGGTCTCTGGGGACACTCTACATTTACTTTTAGGACTGGGCCTGCCTGGGAATCCCTTGGGTCTCATCCATCCTCCTCCTGATTTATTATTTAGTAGCATGTAGATTCGGTGGCAATGAGTGCACACCAGCAGCTCTGCGCTCCATACTTTGCTTACAGCCAGCATGTTCCGTGCATCTCACAGCTCTGAGGAAGGCATCTGAAGGTTGCTGCTACTGGAAACATGGCTTCGGGGAACACACACACACACACACACACACACACACACACACACACACACACACCTAGAACATATGTGCTTTAGCCACCTACCTGCACTGTGGCCACACAGTCATGAGCCCTTGGAGCAGCCATGAGGTGACAGACAAAGAATCGATACACATGAGCCCTGGAGACCAATGGAAGTCAGACAGGCAGCCCCACCCCAGCCACATCCTCCCACTAGTGCAGCCATAGCCTCGTCCCTCAGTGCCCATACATGCTGGGTTCTATCTCTTTTCCTGCTCCTTCTAAACCACTGGCTTTAACCCTTCAGATACTGCAGGTGAAGCTCTTCACGGGGCCTAGAGGGTAAGAGCATGAAAGACTCTAGGGAAAGCTTTGGCCACTGGAAGAATGTTCTCTTCCAGCTCTCCTATAGGATCTCCCCTAATAGGCTAAGGGCCTGTAGCATTCTGCCCCTGGGTGGTATCGGACTGACATTACGTAGAAGAATCAGGCTAGACATGAGCATCCAACTAGGGGAAGATGAAGAACCACGATTCCTAGGAAGCATCAGGCTTGGGCTTAGGGGAGCTCACCACGTAGTAGGTGGGCCTAGGCATGCTGAGGACAGGCCCACACTGCCACTATCCTGGTCTTTCTTTAGGACTGAGTCAACTCTTGTTTGAATTCTGTGGTGCCGTGGGTGGAATCCAGGGTCTGCGATTTGATCGTGAAAACTGAACAATGGGGTGAACTGGTAATGATAAAAAATCAATGAAACTGAAACTAAAATTCAACAGCAGCACCAAGCACACCAAACAGTTTTGTTTTGATTGGGTGTGTGTTGGGGGGGGTGTCACTAGTAGCTCAGGCTAGCCTCAAACCTACCATATTCCCACCTTCTCCTGAGTAACTGAGACTACAAGTGGACAATGCAGTGCCCACTTGTAACGAGTAAAAGATAACTACAAAGTAGTGACAGTGTTACAAGGGTTCACCGGGACTGAGCCTTAGCTAACCTCTAGGGAGAGGAAGGGACAGGGGAAAGTCACACCCCCGATCCACAGTTTCCTGAGTGGGGCTTAATCAGAACATCAGAGAAGGTCCCCGCCCCTGCCCCACAATGCCAGCAAGGACCTTAACAATGGAATGAGTTGGTTAAATTGAAAAAGACTCTTTAAGAGCAGAAGAAAAAACAAAACAAAACAAAATACTATAGGCGCTAGAGAGATGGCTCAGCAGATTAGAGCAGTGGCTGCTCTTGCAGAAGACCTGGGTTCAATTCCCAGGACCCACATGGTGGCTCACATCTCTCTGTAACACCAATTCCAGGGAATCCGATTCTGGCCTCTTTGGGCACCAGGCATGCTCGTGGTATATAAGTCTAAATCTAAAATAACGTTGTTGTTTCTAAAGAACTACAGTCACGCAGGGAGACAGACAAACAGGCATTTCTGGAGTACACCCCAGCCTCTACTGAACTAAGGGTATCCATAGCAACAACAGAACTTAAACTCAACCCTGCTGGACCAATGCACCTTTCACGCTTAAGACATAGTCGATAGAGAAAAGGCTCTGACTGCCCATGGCAGCCTCTCATCTACTGTGCATGGTAGGACACGTTCTGTGACGTGACTCCCCTCAGTCTTGTTTTCAAGCCGCTCGTTCCCTATCCGGTTGCCTTCACATTGCATCCCCTCTGCAGGTCATCCTGTTCTTTTCCTTTCGCTTTGCTACACTGTTTCACCGGACAATTCTACTGTGAACAATGTTTCTAGGGGCATTTGTGTGTGTGTGTATTTTATGTGGGATGTATGTTTCTATTTCTCTAAGAGTAGAAATGCCAAGTTGTATGGAAACTCTGTTTAGCAACTTCATAAGCTATTTTCCAAAGTGGCTACCCAATATTACATAAGCCGGAGGGTTTGTTTTTGCTGTTGTTGTTGTTTTGTGGAACTTGCCTTTCTATATAGTCTCATTGAGTTCATCTGCCTTTGTCATGAGTATGGAGTGGTATCTCCGCGCCTGTTGATCAGCCAAACCCACGATACCTCAAAAGGACAGCACTCAATGACCAAGTGGAATTCTCATGCATAGCTCAGAATTTAAAAACAGAATAAAATATAAATCACCATACTAACAAAATAAAATAAAAAAACTATAATCATCTTATTCCCCATTTACTTTTGAAGATTGTTTTGTTTTTAATTCTGTGTACATGCTTGCGAGCATATACACATAATAAATGCAGGTGCCTCGAGTCCAGAAGAGGACATCGGATCCCCTGGAGCCGGCTTTGTGAGCTGTCTGACGTGGGGTGGGAACTGCACTTAGGTCCTCTGCAGAAAGTGCTCTTAACCACCGAGTCATCATCTCGACAGACCCCTTAAGACAGAAGGAGCAGGAGGGAGGGTGGCATGACAGTATGCAAATGAACTAGGAATAGAAGAAAATGTTCCTTACCTAATACATGAACGAATGAGGTCTCCAAATAAGCTTATGGCGTGCAGACACTGGGAGAGACAGGCTGGGTGCTTTGGGGGAAAACAGAGCGGGTCTTTCTTACCACGCTTACTGAATGCAAGTCCAGCCAACCCCACAAAGGGGGAGGTGCCCAAAGCAATAAAAGCATGGCAGCAGGGGCATGCCTATGACCAAAACACTCAGTAAGCTGAGGCAGGAGACTGCTGGGACTTTGAGGCCAATGTGGGCTACAGAGTGAGACCCCCCATCCCTCCAAAACAAAAAGAAAAAAATTGACAAAGATACATGAGCAGAAAATAAACAGACAAGATGCTCAACCTTAGTCGTTAGGCAAATCCAAATTAAAATTACAACGCACCATTACATATCTACTGGGACTGCTGAAAGCAAAGGTTAGGAGAGTGAACTCCATACGCAGTAGAAATGCAAATTAGGTCAGCACTTTGGAAAACAGGTTAGCCATTTATTTTAGTATTTTTTGCAGGACTGACAATTGAACCAGGGACCGGTGGGTTATGCTAGGCAAGCTCTCCATCACTGAGCTCTCTCTAGAGATCTTTGGCTTTTTAACATTTTTTAATCACTTACTCGTGGGCATACGAGTGTGCAAGGGCATGTGTGCACCACATAGCACACGTGGAAGTCAGAGGACAGCTCTCAGAATCTGAGCTCTCCTTCCTGTTGGTTCCAGAGATTGAACTCGGCTTCTCAGGCTTGACGACAATCACCTTCTCCCACCGAGCCACCTCGCTGACCCAGCCTTTGACTATTTTTTTCCTTTTTGGAGACAGTGTCTCACTACATACTCCAGGCTTTCTGTAACCTTGGAATCCCCTTTCTTCCCATTCAGAGTGCTGGGATTGCAGGCATGCAGCAACCCAGCAACTTAAAATATATACGTATGTGTGCGTGCATGCGTGCGTGCGTGTGTGCGTGCGCGCGCACACGCCATGTTTTTCCAAAATGAAAGAAGCCAAGAGGCTTAACAGTGTTTGGTCCACCTATGTGATATAATGCAAAAGGCAACGCTGTGGGGGCGGAGAACAGAAGGGCGGCTAGAGAGGCTGAAGAAGGGGAACGGCTATGCGAGGTTATTCGGGGGGCAACTGGAGCACTGTGGTGGTGGATGAGGATAAGCAGAGCCAAGCACCTCCAAGGCGTGGCTTCCTTGGTGCAAATGTGAGACTGAGTCAAGCGGGATGCTGAGGAAACCCCAGGACCAGCGAAGTCTACGGAAAATAAAGTTAGCCACATTCTAGACAAACCAATCACACGGCCTCGCTGCATGGTGGAGGGAACAACTTCCCTCTGCAGGAAGGAGAACTTGACTGAGATTCCCACGTTGTGTTCAATCAACTGTTCAGTCCAACTTTACAGATAAAGTCAGTTTGAAATTCATAGCCCATGCCTTTGGGCAAAACACACTTTTACCACTTAAAAAACGCAAAGTCCACAGTTCTCTGCAGATTTTAGTCAAAAGGCCACTCGCTGTTCAGACAAGTTGCAAACAAGCAAGAGAGAGTTGAATGAAGAAGCTAAACAAGTCCTTAAGTCCAGAGATGTCAGTATGAACTCAAGTTTTTACACCTCATTCATTCATTCATTTACTGTATTCATTCATTCATTCATTCATTGTATTCATTCACTCATTCATTGTATTCATTCACTCACTCATTCATTGGGTGGTCGGGAGTGCCTGGGCATGAGTTTAGAGGTCAGTAGACAACTTGCAGGAATCATCTCTCCTTCCACTGTGTGGTTTCTGGATCAAGCAGCTTGTCAGTCATGGCAGCAAGGCCCTTGACCCTCTGAGCCATCTTGCCAACTCACGAGCTCGCTTACTGTTAGGTGCAGTGAGATGGATGAACATCAATGACTGTGCGTTTTCTCGCTCTGCCCTGTGGCAGCACCTAGAAGGTCCGACAGAGTAGCAGCACACAAGCCGGGTCCAGACGCAGCCTAATGTCATCCTCCAGAAACACGCACCACCCAGAGCTCCTGGGGAATTGGTCTGCGCTTGCTTCTACTGCTGATGGAGGGGGGTGCAAGCTGAGCCCAGAACGTGGTGCGATGCCAGGTTAAATAAGGGAGAAAACAAGAAACAAAGAGCAAGTCCAAAAGACAGAAACCAGCCAAATGAGGGCTCCACTGGACGAGCCAGATGTGGGCCATTTGAAAACAACAATACTGCACCAGGTTGAGTACCTGGGGTGTGGGAGGCCATAAGTAAGCAAAGATCAAACCTCACAGGATCCCAGAGGGTCCAGTTATCCTCCTCCAAGAAGTCTGCAAAAGCAAACCCAAGAGAAGACAGACACACCGTGGACACTCCGCTTGAGACAATCTTCCCCAAAGGCTTTTTGCCGGATAGTTGGTCCCCACATGACGTAGGTCAGCAGATGACCAAAGGTGTGCCTTGGAGAGGTGTATCTTTGCCCTGTCGGGCCCCCTGTCTCTCCTCCCCTCCCTGAAGCTCTGCCTCACCACCAGCTCAGACTCACAGAGCCAAGTGACCATGAAACCCTCTGAAACCATGCGCCAAAATAAACATGTCTTCCTTTGGTTTTCTTATGCTGTTACAACAGAAAGCCACTAACACGAGGCATTTCACAGAAAAAAAAAAGAGAGAAACAGCACGTATAAGCCGTGAGCATGATGAAATGTCATTAGCTAAGGAAATGAAAGATAAGAGGAGGGTTTGACATTTTATATCCTCCTAACCAGTAAAACGTGTAAATCCAGACAAGGGGTAGGTAGCAAGAATATGGAGTAAAGGTCAGAATACAAGCGCAAAGGTAAACCCCATTGCTACCCGGAACCGCTGTCCACGTCCTTTGGTGCACGTACAAAGGAATGTGGCACAAAGTCAGCTCCAAGGGATGATGGAGGTGCCGATGGGTTAGCTCAGAGACTGATCTCTTCTTAAAAGCAAATGGCTAAGTGGAAATCTGCAGCATTTCACTATTATCAAGTAAGGCATGCACAAGTCTCTCATCCTACAACTTTTGATTGTACCACTCGCTGCTTACCCTAAGGAGTTCCAGAAACACCTCTACGGTTGCTTTTCTATTAGCCCCATATAGACAAGAATAAATGTTTATCAAGAGAGGCTGCAGTAAGATGTGATTGTATTCACATCCCTGAGTGCTATAGAACAGGAACATGAGTGAGTTATGCTTACATTTACAAGCATTAATTCATTGAAAAATAAAAAGCCCAGAAGCCTTCTTATTTGAAGGAGCAAGCACTTCACCTTCCAGCCAGCATCAGCAGGCTGCAACAGTAGTCCACTTAGCCTACATAGAGAGCCCATGCTCCAAAGGCAAGCAAAGACAACACATACTTCATTATAGGATCCTCAAATTGCCAAAATGTATCCTTAGGGATAGAAACGAGAAAATACTTGTTTAACTTTACAGAGATCCCAAAACTGCGTTCTGGGTTAATCGTTACCAATAGTGGGAAACAGAGACACCAAGGGTTTCTGCCATCTACTTTTCTGGCAAGAATAGCTGCTGAGCCATGAGCCTAGCAACATCTGGGCATGAGGGGTCCTGGAAAGCTCAATGTGCGGTGTGCAGAGAGAGGCACAGGGCAGTTGGAAGCCTCCCGCTGAGGGAGCCAGAGCACAGCTGGGAGTTCTAGGTGGAGGTGAGAAGAGCCTGCTCAGGCAGGAATCCTCTTTTGCACTGTGACTGGTCTCCTACTGTTTCACTGGGCCTTTGAGAGATAAAGAGAGCTACATTGGTCCCTGAACATGGGACATCTCTATCTTTGAAACGGCGAGGAAGAGGATGACAGATACAGACCTATGTCTGTAATTTGGGGATGGGGAGATTTTACACATGTCATTTCAAACGTTTACATTCGGGGCTCTCCGTGTGGTTCTCTAATGACAGCAGCAGCTACTGGGGTGGTGCTGAGGAAGTGAAGGAGGTGGGGAGGTTATGGGAGGTGAGGGAAGGGGTTAAGGAGTGCCCTGGGTTATGGTGGTGTACACCTTTAATCTCAGCACTCAGGAGGCATTGGCAGGCAGATCTGAGTTCGAGGCCAGGCTGATCTGCAAGGTGAGTTCCAGGACAGGTACACAGAGAAACCCTGTCTCTAAGTAAATAAGTAAATAAGTGCATAAACAAATAAATAAGAAATTCCCATTGGAAATAACAAACAAGAACCTGTTACCAGAGTGGTTCTCAAGCCCCAACCAGCATCAAAACTCCACGAGGGTTTGCAAAGCTCCAGTGCTTACACAGCTCTGGGAGAAATAGACTGTAGTATGACAACCTGCCCGTTTCTCGGATTCCCACTGTCGGATGCAGCTCGTCAGAGGACCACTTTCAGAAACGTTACACTAGACAAATAAGATGTGATCGTTGGGTAGCATTCGGGGGCAAAGTAAAGCACAATTCGTGAATGTTAAAATGAACCGAGTCAGCTGTGTGCCTCTGCTCCGGCAGGGGTCAGTTGCTTAGAAGCTGGGAGAGAAAGCAGAAGGCAAGGACAACCTGGAAAGGGGAGAGCAGGGGGCTGTGATGGAGGACCTGTGAACCCAGGGTGGCCAAAGAAGAAGATGGTTTGTAGAGCTCAATCTCTGTGAGTGATGTGGGTGCATGGTCAGCCCTCCCTAGAGACACAGTGGGCTTGGAGACAGCCCAGTGGTTAAGAACTCTAGTTGCCCTTGCAATGGACCTGGGTTCAGTTCCCAGCACTCATATAAGGAGTCTCGCAACCATCTATATAACTCCAGGTCTGACCTCCGCGGGCACCAGAAATGCACATGATGCTCATACAAGCAGACACATAAAATAAATCTAAAGAAAAAGAAAACAGGCGAACTTGCAACCCCAGTGAATGGTGCACCATAAAGATCCCTGGGTCTAGGAGACTTGAAGAGCATAGAAGGGTCTATGCAGGCTGTATGCAAAGGCTATGCCGTGTACTAAGCAACTGCACCAAGTGGGGGAAGGAAAGGGTCCGTCCTAGCACCAACCTCCTGCAGGTACCAAAGGATGGCTCTGCAAATGAGTTGGGACAGAGGGGCAGCATTCTACTCAGGGCTGGTGCTGAGATTCGAGGTGTGGAAGGGAAATGGCTGAATGAAACGCAGATGGAAAAGGGTTGGCAAATGGGCCAGAGACTGTTTCCCTGCTTATCTGAGAGGATGCCCAGATATGGAAGGGATGGAGAACAGGGCAGAGATTGGCAGATACCTGCTGGGCGGGAAGGTTACCTCAGCCTGGAGTAGTTGCCCCAGCAGGGTAGAGGATGGACAAGAGAAGGCCCTTTCAGCCTCCTCCCCAGGGAGAGGTGGGTGCTGCTTAAACCTTCTATAAGGGCTGACTTCCTCCTGTTCCTGGCTGCTCCCAGACCTGGGACTGACTCCACTATTAATAGCAGAAAAGGAAACTGGAAAGAATGCCCCAGGAAGAGGGCGTGTGGAAGGCAGGCAGGAAGGCAGCAAGACTGGACTCCACCCGGACACTCGCCTGGCCTCTCCTTCCTTCAGCCACAGCTCACACTCCAAGCTGTCACCTCCAGAGAAATGAGAAAGGACAGAGAACAGAAACCAAGCTGGACCTGAGGCAGCCCTCCTTGGCTTAATGGGATCTAAGAGCACACGCTACAGATGGAGACATAGACCCTGCCCCTAGCCTCTGACCCTGAGACCCAGGCACTGTGAAACACAGACAGTTTCCAAGGTCCCACAGAATATGAGTAATTTCCTGGTATGGAGCTGTGTAATGCTGCAAACGCACAGTGCAATACACAGGTAAAGTCAGCTTTTCCCGGGGCTTCAGAGTCACGCACATAGCCACCACAGAAGGCTTGCTCTGGGCCTCCCTGGAGGCAAGGCTTCAAGGGCTGCCTGCTCTGACGCTCAAAGGGACATCCACTCCAAGAGACCCTAGCTTCCCAAAAGGACCTAGGGGGAGGCAACTGGGGTCTGTCTGAGTTCTCCCCTCCCCCTCTCTAGGGCCCGTTTTTCCCTGAGTCCCTGATTTACAGCCTGGTTCTGAGAGGCAGAAACATATGGGAGTGATATTGGAGCATATTCAGTCTGGAAGAGTAAAGTCTTAAATCAGTGTCTGCATGAATCCTGGAGGTTCTCTGGCATCACCCTTTCACTGCAGCTCCCAGCAACGCCATCCTCCGCTTGGCTTTGAGGGCCACCTTCTCTGGTTCTCGGTGAGACAACTGCGGCTGGATGTAGAGCCCACCCACACCCGATCCATCTCATCTCAAAAACCTTAACTATCACGCCAGTAATGTCCAAATCAAGCAGTAATTACGCTCTTTTGTCTTTTGAGGGGACACTCTGTCTACCACGGAAAACGTGGCCCATGTCCTGGCGTGGTTTCTCCACTGCTCTATTTAGCTTCCCACATGGGCCTGCTCAGTTTTTCCTTTGCAGTATACCCCGGCTCCTATAGGCCACACATCTATACTTGGTCCCACTGAGACTAAAGCAGAGGAAGAGGGTAGGAAGGAGCCCAACCGTCTGACTTAAGTCTCCACAGTAGCTGTGTGGCCAGGCAATTGTCCACGTTCCATTTTTTCCCATTGTATTTAAGTGAGCAGTGGGCAGGAAGGGCAGAATGATACCTCTTAGCTTTAAGTACACAGAACAGTGGGGTCACAAGGCTCAACTACCATGAGCTGTGCCCCCATGCCTGCAGGCGAGCATCTCCAAGTCCTCAGTTTGGTCCCTATTTCCCGCTACAGAGCTGTGACCACCTCTGCCTTCACCCCTCACCTCTGCACGGCCCTTAGCAAGTGGAGAGAGGCTCGGGCTTGTGTAGACCCACAGTGCTTCCCCTCCAGTGCTTCTGGAAGCAGACAAGTGAACAACGGTAGGGGGACAGCGTTGGCTGTCAAGCAGGGTCCCAGATGAGGGACTAAGCCACTGTGACACAGTAATATGCAAAGGAGGAGAACAAAGGTTCCGGTGAGTCCCAAAGTCTTTCTCACAAACACTGAACTCTGCCCAGAGTGAGCCCAAAGGCAATCAGGGATGATATTGTAAATTAATTAAGCATGGATGTATTCCAATAAAACTTTATTTACAACCGCATACAGACAAATGCCTATTGGCAGACCTTTGATGTGGGGGTGGGGATTGAAGCTTCTGCTTTCATCCAGCTACAAATCCAGCTCTATGGTTTCCCTAGAGCCTCTCAGTGTCACTTGTAAGCCTGCTATTAGAAGCAGAGCCAAGGCCTCACATACAAACAGAGAAAATACACTCAACCCCTGAGAAAACAACCAACCTGTTACCTAACCCTCCCCCCAAAAAAGGGAAATGTAGAAATTAATTTACAGACCTAAAGTTCTATACAGCTCAGCAACAGACCCAGATGATTGGTGTTGTGATGGGACCTTGTAGGATTCTTGCCCTCTGAATGGCTGTTACCAACAACAACACTCCCTACTGCTTATAGGGGAGGGACCATGCCCATCCACCTTGCAGCCCTGCCACCCACATGGTACTCTGCCCTAGTAGACACCTAACGTATTCCAGGGTCTTGCCAACAGGGGCCATACATCCTGGCTCTCGAGGGACTATCAGTGCCAGCTGGGTACGGTCAGCCACCGCTCCACCCAACTTGCCTTCCGCTTCCCTTCCCACCAGAATAGGTGCCTGGAGCCTGGTGGTGTGGGTCCCAGGGAAGCCTCACAATAGCCTCTTCCTCCTCAATTTAAAAACTGCCCCACGCATATCAAGGCTGG
The DNA here is from genome assembly GCF_021556685.1 of Rattus norvegicus. NCBI lineage: Eukaryota > Metazoa > Chordata > Mammalia > Rodentia > Muridae > Rattus > Rattus norvegicus. The sequence continues at coordinate 60,961,751 of NC_141537.1, forward strand.
ACAAGGCAACCCAGTAGGAGGAAGAGTCCTCAGAGCAGGCAGAAGAGTCAGAGACACCCCCACTGCCAACGTTCGGAGTCCCGTAAGCCAAACAACTACGGCATGTACAGAGCACTTAGTGCAGACCCATGCAGTCACCGTGATTGCCAAATCTGTCTCTGTGAGCCGCTGTAAGTCCTGCTTAGTTGATTCTGTGGGCTGTGTTCTCCTGGTGACCTCGACCCCTTTGGCTCCTACAACCCTTTCCTCTCTCTCTATTTGGAGGAGTTCACTAAGCTCTACCTAATGTCTGTGAGGTCTGTTCCTTTCTGAAGGGAAATGGAGGAGCAGTGGATCTGGGGAAGAGGCACGATGGGGGAAGGGACTTGGAGGAGTAGAGCGAGGGGAATTTATGCTCAAGATGTGTTGTATGAAAGAAGAATACATTTAAAAAAACCTGTCTCATTGAGGTGCTTGGCTTTCTAGTTTTCTATTTCATGTTAATTACTAGGAACTAACTGTCAGCCGAACTTCAGTCATGTAGACCTGGCTGGTTCGGGGAGGTCATCCTCACATCTGCGGCAGCCCTCCCAACCCTAGTGTGCTCTCGAACCCATCAGTCAGAAGGCTCCCTCCACACATTAATCTCCCACCACAGGCAGAGTCCGCCTATGTGCCGGAATTTCTTGCCAGGCCAAATTCTTATTTCTCCCATGTTCATGAGAACCCCAACCAAGACACATCCAGGTGACCAAGATGGAGATTTGACTCCAGTAGACAATTTGGGGAAGAGAGGCTTGACTGACCAAGAAGTGATCCACTTGACCTGGCTGTCCTATAATGGGCCTGTGACACTTCCTCGCTTGGTGGCTAGGGGAGCTGCCTCTAAGAGACTCTGTTCCTAGGACTACTAGGAACACAGCATAGAAGGGTGTGCAGCTGAGTGTGCAGCAGGATGTGCCTCACTGCCCAACAACAACATGATAGACTTGGGATAGATGGGGTTCATACCTTGGCATATTGACACTCAGTCACATGAACATGCGTACGCGTACACACACACACACACACACACACACACACACACACACACACACACGAAGAGAGGGGGGATTAAAAAGGACAGATACATCTCAAAAAGACTATAAAAATTGGACCTAAAGGCACACAAACATAACCTCACATCCAAATATGAATATAACAGGAAGCAATAATCACTATTCCTTAATATCTCTCAACATCAATGGCCTCAACTCCCCAATAAAAAGACATAGATTAACAAACTGGATACGCAATGAGGACCCTGCATTCTGCTGCCTACAGGAAACACACCTCAGAGACAAAGACAGACACTACCTCAGAGTGAAAGGCTGGAAAACAACTTTCCAAGCAAATGGTCAGAAGAAGCAAGCTGGAGTAGCCATTCTAATATCAAATAAAATCAATTTTCAATTAAAAGTCATCAAAAAAGATAAGGAAGGACACTTCATATTCATCAAAGGAAAAATCCACTAAGATGAACTCTCAATCCTCATCTTCGGTTGGTTTATATACAAGTGTGCAATTTCTAGGCTTGAAAGTAAAATGATGCTATCTGGTGCTGGATAGAGGAGCCTTATTTTTTATTATGGCAGCTTGCTATTTTTGTAACATGGTGATTTGGTTGAACACAATAAAGTACAGTAGTAACTGATCTCCCCTTCTTCCTGGATGAGTGAGGAGATGATTAAATGTTGATGTCAGCACCCTTGAGCTTCTGCTTCTGTTGAAAAGGATGCTGTGTTTGATTGTGGTCCGAAGCTTTGAAGCACTACTTGGCATCTCCTTCCTTGGAGGTCTCACTGTTTAAACATAACAGATTTGATAGCTTGTTGGTAAGGTGAGGTCCAGCTTGTCTCCACTAGGTCATCTACATGTGAATCCGGTGGTTATAAGGTTTTGTTCTAGGGATATTTCATTTTTTTAATAACGGTTTTAGCTGACATTCATGGAGAGAATGAATCCTTAGAACTGTGCCACTAGTGAAAGGAAATCCTGTCTAGAGTATGTTTCTTTACAAAGCTGTGTCACACCATCCTTTGGGCCCTCTGCTGGAAAAGTAGAATCAAGTCTCAAATAATGCCTTTGAAATTGTATCCTCTAGTATTATAGATGTAGGACAGTACTGTATCATACCTCTGTGGATGTAAAATAGCTTGTACCTGCTTTATGATACGTAGTAGTGACCATGCTTTATCAGAGCTGTTTTTAATGATGTTGCTCAGAATGTTTTCTTTCCAGATGATGATTGAGAAGCTAATTTAAAAAAAAATGGTGCCAGGTACCACAAGAGTAACAGAACTATGCTGTTTTCTCGGGTTTTGTTTTTTTACTTTTTTTTTTTTTTAATGGAGTGTGCTGGATGTCTCTACAGTTTTGTTCAGATGACTGCAGAACCTGGAAAAGCTGTTGCTGCTGTTGATGCATAACACACTGCTATTATTGGTCTTTTTATATAAATATAAATATATATACAGATATATAATTTGAATTTTTTGAAACTTTAGCTGTGCTGTCAACTTTGGAAAAAAGTATCCCCGTTTACTGTGTTGAGTTGGCACTGTACAGAAATTAACAGCCATATTGGTCTAGAAATGTTGAACTTAAGTTTTTTCCATTTGTACAGGGGTAACACACTGTATTAAATATGTAAGGTCTTATCTACGTGGGTTTGATTACAAAAACTAATAAAGTATTCTCTAAATTTAAAAAAAAATTGGACCTTTATTTAAGTCTGCACTGTCTTCTCTATCTGTCTCCCAAAGCAGGAGGTGCTAATAATTGAACCCAGGGTGTCACACATGTTAGTGAAGCACTTTGTGACCAAACTGTATCTGCAGCCCCATTGTGCCTTTTTGAATTTTCCATCACCACCACCATCACCATCACTACCACCACCACTACCATCACTACCACTACCACCATCACAATCACCACCATCACCACCATCATCCCACTACCACCACCACCATCATCACTACCACCACCATCATCACCACCACCACCACCATCACCACCATCACCACCGCCACCACCACCCCTACCACTTGGCACTTCATGGTTTGTGATTGTTAACTCTCCTCATATTGTTTCACAGGGCAAGTACACCCATTCCTTATTTGTTTGTATCCTGTACTGGGTCTGACAGAAATTAAGATAATTTAAAGACATACTTGTCTCTTAATCCATCAGATGTTTCAAACAATGGACCCCGAAGAAGTGGACATTTCCCCAGGGAGTTCATGCTGGGAGAAAGACAAGTCAGCAGCCAGAGGGAGAACTAGTTTCCCAGGGAGATGTCTCATAGTTCAGTAACTTGTTAGAGAGCATCTTGCTGGATGCCGAAGCCTAGTTTCAGTCAGTGGTGGGCAGGACTACACCCTGACCAGCACTTCTTAGATGTGTCCATCTTTGGCCCTTCACTTCAGGACCCCAAAGATGGACTTGGGCATTTGCTGGACTTTTACAGTGTGGCCACAGTAAAGTCTTTCTCTGCTTTCCACTTTTAATTGGTGCGTGGACCTGCTTGGAACAGCCCTACTGCTGCTGGTGGACTCCGCCATCCCAGCTTACTTTAGGCCATTATGAACGGCAGTACAACATACATTGCAGGCCATTCCCATGAACTTCTGTGTGCACTTCAGGCAGCCCAGTGACAGGACTGGAAGAGCCCGTTGCTGAGGTCCTGCAGAGCAGGGATAGAAGAATCGTACCAGGGGCTCCCATTCCCATGTACCCCAGCCCGAGTCGGGTCTTCTCTACGTGGCCACCCCACTCAGCTCTGCCCCAACAGCCTCTGGCTATCAGTGGTGGGACAGAGACAGAGTTCTCTAGAGCCAGCATCCTGCTCTAAGGCTCATTCGGAAGCTGAGCAACCCTCAGTTTCCACATGAGGCTGAAGGGGAAGGGGCCCAGCCAGCTAAGGTCACAGCTGAGTGATCTCTCCCATCTTCTCTGATAAAACTTGGAGAGGCCCAGTGTGAGCAATATCCCACCCACTTGGTGCTTCTCCAGGGAGGTCAAGGCCCCAATCTTACCCCAGCTCTACCCTTGAGCCCTCAGCAGGAATCTTAGGAACATTCTGTGACTCAGAGAGGAGGGTAAGAAAAGAGCCTGGAATGCCATCCTGTGCTCAGCTCTGCCCTGCTGCTGAGAGCTGCCCACGGCTGCTCCCTCTGGTTCTTCCCCCTGCCTCTGCTTCCCTGCCAGTCACGGTTGCTCTATCTCTACTGGAAGCCTCGTCTAAGGATGCCAGCCTGCCCAGAGAAGGGAAGGGGCTGGATCTTCCTGAGGAGGAATGAGCCAGCCATTAGCGTCCTTCAACAGCACCCTCACAGGGCCTCCTAATCTCCTGGCCTGTGGCTGGCCATGTGAATCCCAGTCAGTCGGTCTGGGCAAGGTGCCCAGGGGCAGCCTGCCCACTGCCAGTGGTGGGCAGGGACAGAGGTGAGGCCCAGATGCCTTGCCCTCCCTCCCACCTGCCAACACAGGTTGCTGGACGAAGCCACAATAGAAGACGGCTCCTGGAAAAGTGTTTCCCAAAGGAGCCCTTCACCCTGTCATAGCAGTTTCAACGGGCACCACAGAGAGAACAAGGGAAGGCCTGAGATTTATGTGAACAGGGTCTCCCTGGACCTGGATTTCCTGTCTGACAACCATGGGTCAAAATGAGCATACGAGAGAGAGAGAAAGAGAGAGAGAGAGAGAGAGAGAGAGAGAGAGAGAGAGAGAGAGAGAGAGAAACAAGCATATACCTTGAGGAAAGCAACAAAAGAGTCTCAAATCCTCAGAGACTGCAGGCAAGGGGAGCCAGACAGGATCCAACACCCTACGGTGGACTGGGGATACCAGTGCTTGGCCCAGTCTAGACAATGTATGTCTTGATATACCTGTGACCACAGAGACACCAAGTCAGAGGTGTGGATATGCTGTTTGTCTCTCTGTCTTTGTCTCTGTGTCTCTGTCTCTTTGTCTCTGTGAGTCTGCTCTCTGTCTCTCTCTCTGTCTTTCTCTCAGTGCAATTTTCTATTTATCCCCCTATTATAACGCCTCTCTACCTCTTGCCAGGCAATGCTGGCACACCTTTAGTCCCAGCACTCACTCAGGAGGCAGAGATAGGCAGATCTTTGAGTTTGAGGCCAACTTGGTCTACGGAACAAGTTCTAGGACAGCTAGGACTTTTTTTATGCAGAAGAAATAATCTTATCTCAAAAACAAAACAAAACAAAACAAAACAAAACAAAACAAAGCCTACCTCTTAAACTTAACCATCAAGGTTTATTTACTAAAGCGCTCACATATTGGCCAGACACAGCCTATCTACACCAACCAGGCCATTGCTTTAACTACTTTGTTTCCCTTATACGTGAGGAGAAGCAGACTACTGGCTTGGGTGGCTAGGTGGGACTAGTCTCCCAGCCATGTGAGGAAGCTGGACTGGAACCCAGGGCAACCTAGGGGGACGAGAGGGCTACACTTCTCCTTCAGCAACACTCGTTCACTTTGGTATTGGCCCCTTGTGGTGTTGGCTCCTCCCAGCAGAGCGCCTAGGACTCGATCCTGGGCAAACTCACACTTCCAGAGTCACAGCGCGTGTGCATTTGGCACTCTTCCCCTCACAGTGCAGTCAAAAACAACCTCGGGAAATATTTTTCTGAGGGGGTGGCGCAGTGTCATTCCCACGCCACCTCCCTGTCCCGTGAACATAGCCAGATGTGTACAGTTTCGAAGTGGACCCTGGAATCCTCTGCCAGGGACCAGCCTCCACTCTTGGCCTGACACAAACAAAGGCATGAAGCCAGAGGGAAGTCCTGCATTCCCAGCTGTGGAACGGTGTCTCTGGGAACTAGATTGCAGGTTCCGTCTCTGAAATGGAACCTGTGAACTTCCCTGGGAATGACTGCCTTTCGTCAGGTGGAAGCCAGGGGTCATGACCACAAGTGACCTCAAGTGTAGCTTCCCAGATTTTCCAGCTTTGTGTGTTCTGTGCTGCACAAGTCCCTCTTCCAGGAAAGACACCTGTGAGCTTCTGGCTGAAGAATAATTCTCACTGTTACACCTTCCCCACCCCTGTGCTTGGGGCAGAGTGGTGTTGGGGAAACCATTTTGCCAAAGCTTGGCTTCTTCCGTACTCCAACTGATGCATCCTGAAGCAAAAAATAAGAAAGCGAGCATTCCATTACCCAACTCCCCAGCCGGACCCAGGAGGGGGAAGCACGACCACCCACCAGAGGGCACAAGTCTGGTCTTCTGTGGGAGTGGGTGAGGAGTGAGCAAACCAAGTCAATGGCTAAGCTAAGCCACGAGGGCTGGCTCCTTTTAAAACCAAGTCTTAACTCATTGGGGAGTCTACTACAGGTTACTTTCTATAGGTTCAGCCTAAGATGTGAGCCAAGAATCCAGGCAGCCACTGAGAAGCAGATGTCCAGACGGCACATGCTCATTCCCCTAAGGCTGTCGAGGTTTAATGACATCACACGGAGGACATGACCACAATAAATGCACACAAATGCATATGCAGGATGGGGGCTATTTTAAAGCTCTACCTTTCTTAGGAATCCGGAGCTGCATTCAATGTTCCTTCTGAAGTTTCCCAAGTCATGGAAAGGGTCTGGCTGTCTTAGATCACTGGAGCTTGCTTTTGAAGTTTGCCTTGAGGTGGGTAGGGAAGGTTCTGCCCCTTTCCAGAACCTGGAAAGTAGAGACAGCTCCACACCAACCAGGATCCCTCCATTCCAGACTGACCAACAGCACAAGCAGGTCCTCAGCTTGTCTCAGCATCCCTTTGAGTCTGGTCCCTACTGGGACAGGCTGATATGCCCGGAGTTACCCAGGCAAAGGAATGGATACCCATCCTTCAGGCTGGGTAAGCTGAGGCCAGGCAGGGAGCCACTGAGCACTCAGGGCAGGCTGTGGCTAAGTCTACAATGCTCCACAGTCAGTGGCTAGGTCCTTTTATTCTCGATAAAATCCAGGGAATGAAGCTCTGAACACAGCTCATTGGCAACACTTGACGTTCATCCATCACCCAGGATTGAACCACAGCTCAATCCTGTGGAGAGATGATTGACCTCACCTTGCTCCCCCTGCCTACAGCCCCACAGCACACATGTGCAGCCATAGCTGGAGTCGCAGAGGCCCCAGGGAAGCTGAAGTATCAGGAATGCAAACCTCTGGGACCTACCCTTGGCATTTTTTTCTCTGCCTCTCACGGTCATGTCAGAGCTAGGGGACCCTGGGTACCACTTGATCCCATCCCAACAAGTGAGAAATTGACTCTGACTGTGACAGATGGCCAGAGTCACTCTTCTGTGCCATCTAGAAACCCTGTGGTCTAGTACAGCCATTTATCCTTGCCCTGAAACATGAATAGCCCTGGGCTGCCAACCTCAGCTTCTGCCTCGTTTAGCTTTTAGACAGACAGGGGAAGGGGCTCATCTGACCTGCAGTGAGAAGGAGGGAGGCTTCCATGGCACTATGGGCAGGTACTTGTGTCCTCTACTGTGATCCAGGGGTTGGCAGCATCCCAGACTGTCCTAAGCAGGCCACTGCCTTTAAGACACCTCCCCTGAAGACATCCACAGTAGGTCAGAGTATCAACACAACATGTTCCTAGATCCCCCTCCTTGGGTGTATCCACACATGAAGTCAAATGGTCAGATGAGTGGAAGCCAACTGAAGACACCCCAGGAGCTGTTCCATTGGTTCCTTATTTGCAGATGAGAAAACCGAGGCCAGCAGGAGACTTCATGCTGTCCAGGAGGAACGGCCTCTTCTACAAGCCAGCCTTCTCTTTCTCCCTGCCCCACAGTGCAATCATGAGTTCCCATGATCCACCTCTCCTTACTCCCCCTGCCAACATGCCTCTCTGCCACATATATCCGAGCGGCACACATGGGCAGCCATAGCTATAGTTACAGAAGGCCCAGGGAGAGCTGTAGCTGGCACGTTCCTGTGATTGTCCTAAGGTGTCCTGGAATCTGTCACTACGAATGTTCTGTGAGCATACAGGACAGAACTCTCAGGTTCTCCCCGAGCTTGAGGGCATAAACCCAGAAACTGTCCTGCCTAAGCGCCTACCCCATCCCACCCCAGGGAGCCCAGGGGAAGGAGAATGGACAATAGGATCCCATATCCTGCCTCTCCTGAGCTACAGCCCTGCAAGCCCTCTGAAGCCACAAAGCCAGAACCAGGGTGGCCTTACAACAAAAAGCAAGTGTGGGGCGCTCCTAGTTGGATTGTGACCCAGCAATGCAAGGAAGAAGAGACAGGGAACACACTGCACTCAGGCTGGGGTGGGGGCTGATCCTGCTTCAGCAAGGGGTGTTCCTTGTCACTGTTGGGGGATTAGTGGGATGAGGGGCAGCAGCTGCTAGAGAAGCTAAGCTGGCCAGTGGCTCCCCAGGCTACCGTTTGGCTTACCTCAGCCCTGCTTAACCAGCTCTACAGCAGCTCTACATGCTCCAGAATGCCTCCTCTCTCTGACACCTGTGACCTGAGATACCTGGGAGGTGTTACAGGAATCGGGCAGGAGGCAGGGGAGGGAAAGTGGAGCCAAGAGCAACCAGAAAACTGTTAGTCAGCAATGAACTCAACAGATCAAAAACCCCGAAACAAGGGTCCACAAACCCAGTTTCTGTTTGTTTGGTTTTTGGTTTTTGTTTGTTTGTTTGAAACAAGGTCTCATGCAGATTCGGCTATCTTCAAACTCTATGAAGTTAAAGGTTAACTTTGAACGTCTGCTCCTCCTGTCTCCACCTCCCCAGTGCTGGGATTACAAGTATAGGTCCTCTCACAGCCTAGTTGATGCAATGCTGGGCTTAAATGGTATCGAAGGTCAAAGCTAGGGCTCTGGGCTAGGCAAGCACTCTACCAACTGAACTGCATCCTCAGCTCCCACCCCTAATCCTTCCCACTGAGGAGCAAGCCTGGCTAACACCCAGAGAGTGCTCCAGGACTTTTCAACTTGTTCCCATGCACCTGGTTCAAGCACCTTCATAAGCATGGCCTCTGGTAACCCTGGTTTCCCTAGAAATCCTCTGGAAGAGCTCTCTGGGGAGTTCATTTTCTCTTTTCCCAGCTATCCCTAGATCAAAGTGTTTTCACTGATGATTTTGCAGTGTGGTCCAGGTCTTTACAGATTGTCTGGAACTTATAATGGAGACAGCCTGTCTGTCTAGGCAAGTGGAGACACTGCCTATCCCCAAACGTCCTGACAGAGGGAGCCTGAGTACTTTACGAAATATATGGTCTCACCTTCCTCCCGCTCTCTCTCTCTCTCTCTCTCTCTCTCTCTCTCTCTCTCTCTCTCTCTCTCTCTCTCTCTGTGTGTGTGTGTGTGTGTGTGTTGAGACAGGGTCTCACTGTATATATAACCTTGGCTAACCTAGAACTCACTATGGAGACCAGATTGGCCTCAAATTCATAAGAGATCTGCTTGCCTCTTCCTCCCAAATGCTGGAATTAAAGAAAAGCATATGCCACCATGCCCAGTAATATATATGTTCTCTTAAAAGAGAAATAGATATTTTCTATTCGATGCTACAGTATATCAGGGGTGCTGGGCTACAGTCAGGTCAGTAGGAATGGAAACACGAGACTGTATTTAGAACCAGCAACAGTGGTGCACACCTTAGACCCAGCACTCAGAGGCAAAGGCAGGGGGATCTCTGAGTTTGAGGCCAGCCTGGTCTACACAGAAAGTTCCAGGACAGCCCAAGGCTACAAAGAGAAACCCTGTTTCAAAAAACCAAGGGGGAGGGTAATGAAAAAAGGGATGGAGATTGATTGATTGATTGATTGATTGATTGACTGACTGGCACTGAGCCTTAATGAAGGGAAAGAGTAGGTGGCATTTCTCCAAATTTGCATCATAGTTTCCCTTTTAATCATAGGACACGTATTTAACTCACTGACCAAGCACTGCTGAGAGCCAGCCTATTAAATCTTGAGGGGCCACTAGTGTTCTTCTCAGACAGTTTGGTAAGCAGCTTGCTGTATGCACTGTGAAAGTACAAACACAGTCCCCCTATGATGCTAGCCCTGATTTACCTTTTGGGTAAACTGAGGCATGCAATGGTGTCCCAACTGGAGTGCTGAGGCACACAGATCTGTGAGAACTTTAAACTTTCTTCCTTTCTCCCGGTTCTCTGCTTTGTAGGAAAACATCTCCTTTTCTCCCCTCCCCTTCCCTCCCCTCTCCTCCCTTCTCCTCCCCTCTCCTCCCCTTCCCTCCCCTGCAGGCTCTCAGCAGGAGGCCTGCAGCTTTGTAAATCTCTCTTTCCACCTCTACCTGCCCCACCCCATCGCCAGAGTAGGAAAATGTGGAGCTGGAAGCCCCAAAGCCCACACCACACCATGTTTGGATGGCAGATGGCATCACTAGAAAAGGATGCCAGAGTCTGAGTAGGGTGGGTTGACACCAGGAAGGAAGTTGCTTGGTGGGACTGAAAAGGGAGCTGGCAGATAGATATGCAGCAGGACTGCCCAGGGAAACCATCAGCCAATCACATAGGCATTGATCCCGGTAGAGAAGAGGGGCCATGAGAGCCCAGACCACAGTCTTGGGGGCTCCCAGGATCAGCACACCTGTGGCTTCAGGAAAGCCTGAGAACCTAAAGGTGAGGAGAGCACCCACTGCCCAGGGCTGAGGTGAGAAACATTGGGTGGGAACCAGGAATGTGGGGCTAGAGTCCAGAACACCTACTAAGCTAAGTTCCTCTGAACATTCTCATCTGATTGAAACTAAGCCTCAAACGGTGGTCCTACATAACCTGGCCAGGAGATAGTCAGTCACCTTGGCCTTGAAGGAGAAAGCTTGACCTAAAGAAGGTACCATGGGTGGAAGATGCCAGAAGCAGAATCTATTTAATTACACCCCATAACTGGCTAGGTTTGTCCTTGAGAAAAGGAATAAATAAAGTCAAAATATTACTTATGCTTTGCCATGTGACTGGCACACCACTTCCCGTGACTCTATTTAACCAGTTAAGGAATGGGTTCATTACGCTGATTGGAAACCAAGGCCCAGGAGCAAGTCCAAGGTCACGGGCCAGCAAGTAAGAGGCAAAGTGGAGGCTAAATCCCAAGCCTGTGACTCCAAAGTCTGGGACATTGTATCACGATATCTCCATTTACCTCGTCCTGACAGTGAAACATTTTCTCCAAGGAACTCCCAGGCAGAACACACAAATGCAGTTATGCTCAATGGATAGACACAAACTTGCCCCCAGATGAAAATGATAAGTAAACTCTTAGTTTTCTTTCAAATATGTCCACCCACCCACCCCTGCTCTTGGTAGCCCCTAGGTAGCTCCACAGAGCACCTCTACCAGGCTTGTCAATCATTGGCTCCAGCTGTTTCTCACCTCCCAACAAAGACCCTAGGGGGCGCTCCCCTCGTCTTTTGGCATTTTGTCAATCCGGGTTTTCCTGATGCCACAGATGTGCCCACCTAGGTGCAGTTTGGTGCGGGACTCTTAGAAAATGTTTGCCCGGGGCTGGGGATTTAGCTCAGTGGTAGAGCGCTTGCCTAGGAAGCGCAAGGCCCTGGGTTCGGTCCCCAGCTCCAAAAAAAAAAAGACCAAAAAAAAAAAAAAAGAACTAGAGAAAATGTTTGCCCTCTGCCCATACATGTATCCATGGAAACATGAAGGTGGTGGGTGTGATGTAGTGTGGTGTGGTGTGGTATGGTGTGGTGTGGGTGTCTGAGTGTGTACTCTACTCATGCACATGCATGCAGAGATATTCCGATCCTATCCCCAGGCCAGTGGGGGAACCCAAGTCCTCCTCCACGCTTCCCCTGGCTGCCCTGCAGCTCACGGGAAATTTCAGGACAATTGGCTCGGTGGCCTAGCTGAGGACAGGGGAGCCCGGATAGGGAACTGGTTTCTCTTCCTTAAAAGGCTCTTTTCCCTTTTACCCCACACCTAGACTCTCCAAACTGCAGGAGGTCAGAGGCATCAATGCCTAAGGCCGAGGAGAAACCAATTAACTCTCCTTCCCTTCCGCACAGCGGGAACTGATGCATCAGGGAAAGGAGGGCTGACTAGAACCACAAGCAGCCTGAGGCAGCCACAAACAAGGCCTCCAGTGGAACTTGCCAGGCACCTACCTCAGTATCCATCTCTGCTTCTTTATAACAGTAGCTATATTTGGTCAAATGAAAGTTACTCTTTCCGAAGGAAAGCACTCTTTCCTGATTCTCTTGCAGTTAGATATCAGCATATGATTAAGTTCAGTTCAGCAAAATGCTCTTGGAAAAGTGCATGTGTAGTCTGGGGTAGATACCTCAAAGGAGGAGCTACAGTGAGTGGTGTTCTTATTCCTTCCCTTTTACCTGACAGGTGTGATCCTATTGTGGGTCGTAGGGCTGTGAGCTAATGAGGGCAGAACCAACATTGTAGTACCCTGAACTTCCAATATGCGAACAACGTAACTTGTCTTAGATGTTGTCTCCGCTGAAGGACTTTTAGGGTGAGGAGCACACAGCCACACAGGAGACCCGAGGCTACTGAACTCCTGTGGCTCTCCTCCTCAGAGTCTCCCCGTTCATGCTCACTTGTCTATTTCTCCAAGATCCACGGCCAGCTCCTGGCAGCCATCTCCACATTCTGGACTCAGGTCAGGAGTGGAGGGTACAGAGTTGGTACATGAACCTTTAGGCTTCAAACCAGCTCTGCCCGTTACTCACTCACTTGGCAAGCATTTATTGATCATCTACTATGGGCCAGGGACTTTTCTAGAGGCTGTGGCTACAGTACTAACAAATGTTTCAGCCCTCATGATACAGTGTAGCACAGTGTTTCTCAACCTTCCAAAAGCTTCAACCCTTTAAAATACAGTTCCTCCTGTTGTGGTGACCTCCCCCACCATAAAATTATTTTTGTTGCTACTTCCTAAGTGTAATTTTGCTACTGTTATGAGTGGTAATATAAATATCTGATATGCAGGATATTTGATATGCAACCTCTGTTAAAGGGTCATGACCCACAGGTTGAAAACTGCTGGTCTAGCGGTGGAGGGGGGGGGCATGCAATGGGAAAGAGCATGGAGGGCAAGGAAATGGGGAGGGGGTAGGTTCTATGTCCTGGAAAGCTCTCTCGAGAAGGTGACACTTAGGCAGGGTGTGATAGGTCAGCTGGTAGAATGCTTGTCTAGCATGCATGAAGCCTTTCATTTAATCTCCAGCACTGTGTCAAACAGTTGGTCACGGTGATACATACATAGAGGTGGAGGCAGGAGAATAAGACAGTCAAGCCCTCCTTGGCTACACAGGGCAGTTCCAGGCCAGCTGGAGTTCTGTGAAACTGTCTAAAAGATAAAAGAAGTCTTGAAGTGAGACGCTAGGAGCCTGAGAATGTTTGAGGAAAGAATGTTAGGTGGCGAACAGACTGTAAGTCTTGTGCCTCAACTTCCCTTCTCTGGAATGGACAGAAATAGAGGCTACCCAGTGGCAAGCTTGTGCTCTCCCAGCTTTAGCACTCTGTGACACTAGTGGGGATGCTCTCAGAGAGCAGCAGGGGCATCAAGTTAGACGGGAGTCTCAAAAGCGAGCCTTGCAGCTCAGGTTAAGTTCTGTGGATTTGAGCTCCTCAGACATTGGCTGTGTGCTTAGGGATCACAGAATGCCTGGGCCTTGTCACAGTATTGCCCTGTCTACTTGACCAATCAGATAGTTTCAAGGTTTGAACTGACATGTGGGATCTTGAGGGAGGCTCCCTGCACCCCAACATGGTTAATCTATTCAAAAGAATAGAATGCAAGCCTAGATCGGTCACTCCTCACAATTCTCTACCCTTGGAGTTGAAGCATGTAGCATTTTGGCTATGACAATTGGCGGACGGGGTGTCACCCTGCACCCTGGCCCTAGGGAAGTATGAGGTGGCTGACCTGAGGGGGATGAGGGTACAAAGGAAGAGAGAGGGGGTGGTGGTGTGGCCTGAGAGAGTAGGAAAAGAACTGTCAGCCCAGTGGCCAACACAGTGACTATATTGGTGGGCCTGTGTCTCAGATTCGGGAAGCTGAGGCTTAGAAAGCTAGCAATGAGGCTGCTTTTCCTGTGAGCACCTCTTTGACCACCTGTTTATTGCAGGTACTGGCTGGCTGCTGTGGATGCCACAGGAGCTCTCAGGCCCATTGGGGACACTGACATACACAATCACAACTCAGGCCGCCAGCTCCGTGACTGGCGTTGACTGGCCAGATAACAGCAAGCTTCAATTGCCTTGATGGTAGACAGGAAGGGACAGATTTGGTTAAAGGCTATATTAACTGACCTTCACTAAATTCCTCCAGACGCCAGAAGAGAAATGACACCAAAAAGGCTGAGGTCAGTTGTACACACTTGTACACACTTGTCTCTTGCCAGGCCCTTGGGAACACACAGAAGCAGGCAATGTCCCTCCTGCTTGGACTACACCTCTCTCGTCTGAAAAATAAGTGTGTTCTAGCAGGTGAGTTGCAGGTGGCTCTTGGCCCTTGGAGTCTGTCTTAGAACAGTTTTGCAGAGATGGTATAGAAACTATCCTTGGGCAACCGGTTTCCGTCGTTTACGTGTTTTACTTTGAGACGGGGGTCTCCTGTAGCCTAGGCTGACCTAGACCTTCCTATTTTCCTCCCTCCCATGCCCTCCAAGTACTAGGATTACAGACTGTGCTCACTTTCTCTGGTACTGGGGACTTTGTGTATTCTAGGCAAGCATTCTACCCTGTGAGCTTCCCCCTGAGTTCCTGGATTCCACTTTGAATAAGCAGTGGGCTGCTACTTAAAGGAACCTTATCTCAAGTATTACTGCAAATGAGAAGCTCCTTACAGTGTTTTCCTTTTAGGGACAGGGTCTCATGTATCCTAGGCTGACCTCCAGTTTCCTATGAAACCAATGACTTTCAACTTCTGGTGACCCCGAGTCAGCCTCCCAAGTGCTTGATCTATAGATGTGTGCCACCATGCTGGGTTTATTCAGTGCCAAAAGCTACACTGAGAGTTCAAGCATGTCCCATCCCATAAAATATCTTTTGAATAGATTATTTTCTTGAAAGCTTGCTCTTTTTTTTTTCTTCTTAGACATGGTGCCACTATGTAGCTGGCCTGGGACTCAGAAATCCCCTCGTTTCTGAATGCCAGTACTAAGGACATGCTCCACCACATCCGGCTTTGAAGTCTTCACTTAAAGAACACACTTAGGCTTCTGTGGCCCTGGGAGTCATGATCCCAGATCTGACACTTCCTTGGATCTTTCACAGCCTCCCAAGTGGATGAGACACACAACAGAAAGACTTGTCCCATAGTGTTTCTGGGAACAGGCTGTGACAGTAAACTGTATCAACTGAGCTCCTTGCCCTGCCTCAGACACAGAGCCCAGAGCTGAAAATCCTCCTGGCTCTAGGTCTGCTGGGTTTCCTGGTCAGCTCAGGTGGGTAAGCAGAGAGCAGCTTCATCATGTCTCTGGCTGTGGAGGGCAGCATTGGCTGGAGCAGAGACTGGCTCCTACTACACAACTGGACAGGGAGTCCACTATGTAGACATCTTTGCCCAGGAGTCAAGCTGCTGCGATTCTCTTTCAGGTCAACAGCCAAGGAGCACATGCTCACCACAAGGTTCTGGCTCTCTAAGGCACAGCAGGCTATGGAGCCCAGTAGGGTTCCACAGGCTCAAGAGATAACCCATTCCACAGCCTCCTCCCCAGGCGACCCTAACCCCATGGTCCCTCCCCCTCAGCTTCCAAAGGTAGTGTCCTCTCTGTGAAGGGAGGGGCCAAGGAAGAGAGGCAGACTCTCTGGCTCTCTTCACCTGAGTCTAACATTCCACAGAGGTAGCGTGACCTCCAGAGGACGGAGGCCACACCCCACCTGAAGTCTCTGTGCCTTTAGTGACTCTCAGTCTGTCTCTCAGTCTGGCTACCTCTGTTGATGAATACCTCAGAAAAATCCTGTCAGAAAACCCCTGTCTCCTCCCCACTTCTGGAACCTTCCCTTCAACCCAGAGGCTGGTTCCCTCCCCTATAGAATTCCTCACAGAGCCTACCTCAAACTCCCTAGAGTGGCTCCAATCCCCCACACCCCAGCCTGCATTTCCCCTACACCTTACAATTCATCCTAGCTTAGTGACCCTAGGGAGAGCTCTCCCACCCCCTGCAGATCCTTTTTTTATTTAAAAATCTCCATACGAAAACACTCCAGGAAGCTCTTCACAACTCACCCTGGGCTCATTAAGACAGCCAGCCTCCCCCTGTCTCTGGGAAGCAGCCACATTCCGACTGCCAATTGCTAACAGCAGCAGAATCCTGAGGCTCAAGCCCATGAAGCACCCAATACACCCATTCAATTCACAGCAGTACCCAGGGGCCGCTGATACTAGTGGGTTGGCAACAATGTTAAACCTGTTCCCCTTCCCGTTGCTCAGATGAAGACGACCTGTGAACCTGCGATCACTTCAGTAGGAAGCTGTGGCTTGGAAAGTACACTACCTCGTCCGCAGGCACACAAGTGTGGGGCCCAGTCTGAGATGGGGTCAACCCATCTTTCTCCTGACCCGGATTTATGCACCATCCGGCTATCAACCAAAGAGGACTAAATCAGTCTTCCTTTTCATCAGCCAAGGACCATGAAAGCCAAGACATCTACAGCAGTGGAAAGAACGGTCCCCTTCTGTCCCTCCATTCTACTTCACAGATAGGAAAGTGGAGTGCAAAGGTCTGACTAGCCCTGTGGCAAAGGAAAAGCACCAAAAGAATCCCAGGATAAAGGTTGTTTACCTCTAGGGTGTGCTCCAGCCACCAGCTTAGGAGGAAAGCTGGAGGGGACCGGTCCGGATAATTCCTTTGTTACAGAGACTTTCACCATAAGCCTCCAGTTTTGCATCTCATCACAGAATCTCACCGACTGAGGTTGGGGCTGGGGGTGGGGGGAGATATGGCTGATGACAGCCGCTAAGGGAGCTGACCTAGAGAAAGGTGTAAAACCACTACACCCCAATCCCAGGTTTGCTGTAACCGTTCCTCCTGGTCACCAAACACTGTCAAAGAACTTCTCTATATTGCCACATACTGTAAAAATGACATTTCGGGGTTTGGGTATCCGGGGCTCGGTGATGCTTAAGAGAGTTGTTGCTTGCAAGGACAAGTTTCTGGGCACATGTTAAGCTCTGACGATGAACTGTTCCTGCCTGAGGTAGAGTCTGGAGAGGGCTTCTCAGCAGATGGGGTTCCTAGGCAGTTCTCGGGTGCCGGACAAGAACCGCAGCCTTGATGTCCAGGGATCAGGTTGAAAGTCCATCTGGCTTTTGAAGGGTACTAGGAGGCTCCCCCTCCAAAAGACTGCGTGTGAAGATGCACCATGAAATTGCCAAGGCAGGCCACAAACTTGTCATCCCTTCTGATTGTGTCAACTGTAGACTGGGGTCCTCTAAGCTGCTCCCATCTTCCTCGAATTGCACCCCTCCTCAAGAGACACAGGCCCTTCCAGTGGAATACTCTAACCTTTCAGGCCATGCTGGAGTCCCAGGCCACCCCCAGAGGCTTTAACCTCCATTCCCTGAGGAACAGCCCTCACCACGCAGCCATTTCTCATTGTTCTCCCGTAGAATCCAGTCCCCCCAACACTAACTCCCACATCAACAGAGTCCCTTCCCCGTCTGGGCGGTGACTCCAGTACTTCTGATCCTGGAAAGCCTCCCCTCGCCACTTTCTCCCTACAACTACCTGGTCAGGAAGGATAGGCTATGAAACGTGCCTCTCTCTCCTGGGCTGAGTCTCTCAGCTGTTTGGCAGGGACTTTGGGACACCTGCTCTGGTTACGTTTGCAAACACTGCCTGACCTCTCAAACAGAAAGTAGCATTCCACCTTCGGAAAGAAGATAGTGGGACTGTCTCCAAGCTGGGTCTGATGGGAGAAGGGTGCCTGAGGTATTACTAAGACACAGCTCAAACCTCATTTGTGAAAGAAGTTTCTTGTTTACACAAAGGGGTGGGAGGGGCCCACCATCCTGGCCATGCTCTGAGAAAGGATCCGGTCCTGAGGCATCGTGAAGGCAAGGTCCCGGCTGAATCAGACTCTGGGACCGTGAAAGGAGCACTTACTCCACCCGTCCCGGAGCAGGCTTAAGAAAAAGCGCTTGGACAAGAAGCACGGTGCACGCGTGGGCACCTAAAGGTTTGCGATCTGTTTCAGGCTTGTGTAACTAGCTTGTCGTTTTGCTTAGTTTCAACGACCTCGCAATGCAGTCCCTGGTCGCTCCAAACACGAGAAAGAGAAATCGCACTTTGGTGGTCCCGCGGGAATCTGGGACCTTCCAACAACCCAGAGTTTCCCCCCTTTCTCCAGCGAACCCACCAGGTACCCCCTTTACAACCTCACAACTCCAGCTCACTCTATACCAGTGAAGACTAGAGGTACATCCACGATCTGGCCCGCACCTACGGCGTTCTCCAATTTGGAGGGGGCGTGGATGGTGCCAAGGTCAGGACTCTGCCTGCGGCCACGCGGGAGAGGCTGCAAGCGGTCGGACCACGCGGTGCAGCCGGCCTCCCAGGAGCCTCTCCAGGCTTGGGGCGGAGGGGAATAACCAAGGGTCGGGGCAGAGCCGCGAGGCTATCCACTCACCATTATCCTGGGAGAGAGATGGAGTCGACAGTAACAGCAGCTGCAGCAACAGCAGCGCGGAGAGCGCCAGAGTGGGGCGCATGGTTGTGCTTGCCCGGGGACTCGGAGCAGGTGGCTGCGGCTCTGGCGCAGGGTCCGGCGTCCGGACCGCGGGAGAGTCGGCGCCGCTCCCGGAGGCCTGGCGACAGCCGGGAACTCTGGAGTCACTATCCGGCTGCTCCTCCTGCCTGCCTCAGAGCTGGGCTGGGACGCGGAGCCAGAAGCGAGGAGGGAAGGTGGCTGCGGCCCGGGCGGTGACTGGGCGGCTGCGGCCCCGCGCACGCTGCTGCGATGACTCCCGCCCCGTCCCGTCCGCGCTGGCCTCCGCCCCCTCCCCCAGGAGCCCTCCCAAAGCGGCGGCGGGGTCGGGCGGGGCGGCGGCTGGGCTGGCGGGCGCTGGGCTGCGAACAATAAGCAGAGGAGGAAACTCCGCCCTGGAGCGCGGCGGGCGGGGGAACAGGGGCTGGCGGTCCCGGGCAATGTGTGTGTGTGTGTGTGTGTGTGTGTGTGTGTGTGTGTGTGTGTGTGTGTGTGTGTGTGTGTTTGTGCAATGCGTATGTGTTCGCGCGTGTGCGTGCAATGCGTGTGTGTGTGGGGTAATGCGTGTGTGTGTGTGTGTGTGTGTGTGTGTGTGTGTGTGTACGCGCGCACGCGCGCGCCAGGGACCCTGTCAGACAATCAATCTCTGGCACAGATGTCCTACGCATTGCTTTTGCCCGGGATCCACCGGGATCCTCCATAATGCCGGGGCCCTTTACGCAGGCATAGATTCTCAGCCTGGAAGTTCGGCTAAGAATCGGATCCTTCCAGGCCCCCCAGACCTCAGCACCTTCTGCGGCAGAGCCG
The DNA here is from genome assembly GCF_021556685.1 of Rattus norvegicus. Lineage (NCBI taxonomy): Eukaryota > Metazoa > Chordata > Mammalia > Rodentia > Muridae > Rattus > Rattus norvegicus. The sequence goes on from NC_141537.1 coordinate 60,981,253, forward strand.
GGGAATCAGGTCCCCTACCCAGCAGGTGCCTGGATCCATGCAATTCCCAAACAAGTCTGGGCTCCAGGATGAGCCCCGTACCATCTGGAGCGGGTTTTTACTTAACCTCTCCCACCGATGTACAAATGGATGTGACTCCCTGAAGGCAAAATTTTCAGCGCTTACTTCGTGCGGGTCTGTGGTCTAAGTGCTTTGCACGTATTAATTCTCTTGATCTTCACAGCAGTCACATTTTTTAAGCCTCGTTTTGCAGACAGGAAAATAGAGTTTTAAAAAAAGGTTAAAAAAGTTGTTTAAGATTCCTTAGGTGGTAAATAGCAGCCTTGCCTCTGAGACTAACCTGGAAAACTACTTTGCACAGTGCCCATAATACCGTAATTGCTCCATAAGAATTAATATTGCCAAGTAAAAAGCAGCAATGGAGATTTAAGGGCCTCGGCGTCAAATCAAACTTGGTCTCAAAACCTAGTTGTGCTAAGTCACTCTGTGTGCTTCGATTCTTTTCATAACAAAAAGCAGGGCTAGTGAAACTTCCAACAGCTGCTGATCCACTTGCTTGGGAGAAACACTTAGCGTAGGGCCAGAATCTCAGACAGCCTTTATGAAAGAAGCAGCCTTCGCTAGTGAGATAGCGTAGACTTGGGGTTGGGAGATCGGAATTGGAGAATCGCATAAAGCTGAGCTTACTCTGTGAAAGGTCAAAGAAGCTCGCATCCTATTCACCCCAGTTTGGGGACCTTTGCGGGCTGCAGACCCTGGAGTCCGCTGCAAAGGTGGCCCCTCAAGGCGCTGGGATACAGACCTGGAGGGGCAGGGGAGGCTAACACCGAAGGGAGATCGCGAAAATTTGTCGCACATTATTCCTGGGCTGCTAATATGGAGTCTTTCTGCCAGATGAGCCTAAGTGGAGAGATTCTCGGATCCCAAGGACGGTATACCTTGTGAATCCCTCAAGTGGGCCGCGCGCAGGCTCATCATGAAGCTGCTTAGGAAGCGCGGAGCGGGGTTGGGGTGTCGCTGTAGCCGGCCTCAAGTTTGGGAAGAGCTTACTGGCTGTTTTTACTAGGAAGTTTCTGCATAATCGTTCTGGCATGGTTTTCCACACCACATATGGGAAAGGCAGAGGGTGTTCCCTATGAATACACGGGTGTGTGCGTGTGCGTGTGCGTGTGCGTGTGCGTGTGTGTGTGTGTGTGTGTGTGTGTGATGGTTTTTCTTTAGCGCTGTTCTCCTCGACATTAGCACCAACAAATGGCTTTTTCAAAATTGAGGTTGAAATGTTTATTTTGTATGCTCTCTGATTAATCCATGCCTTTGCATTCAGCGAATCAACTTTTATACAAACTCCAAAACAATCAGTATTTGTGAATAGAGTTTGGGGTATTTTTAAATTCCCCTGATTTCGGATTGACCCCACTATCAGATCACACATGGTTAAAAATGACAGCAGATATGTAGACTTAGGAAGTGGGGTACTGTTTGTATCTAAAAACTGCAATGTCAGAATTACAGTTTCCAGTCTTCAGTATCTGACATGACCCCCAATTTACTTAGAATAGAACTTCCAGAATGAGGCCAACAGAAAGTGCTCTTGGCAGCGTTGAAGCCCGGCCCTGTCTGCACAGTGAACTTGCTGGTCTGGAACCCAAGACTGTAACTCTCTGCAATGCTCTTTACAGACACTAGTCCCCATACTTCTGGAACTCAATGCACTTTGGCCACTAGTATCCATGTGTTCTCTCTCTCTCTCTCTCTCTCTCTCTCTCTCTCTCTCTCTCTCTCTCCCAAACCCAAGCCTTGTGCATGCTAAGCAAGCAATCTATCATTGAGTGACACTCCAACCCATCCCGCTAGTAGATTTAAACATCTAAACATGGGATCTTCCGTGTCTACTTTTCACTTCTTCAGAGCAGCCAGGAGAGCACAGCAGCACAAATTATATATATGTATGTGTATGTGTATGTATAGTGTGTGTGTGTGTATAGTGTGTGTGTTTGCTAATCTACAGATGCAGACATGCATACCAGCTTGGATCTCTATCTTTTCTTTTCTTTTCTTTTTCTTTTTTTTTTTTTCCGGAGCTGGGGACCGAACCCAGGGCCTTGCGCTTCCTAGGCAAGCGCTCTACCACTGAGCTAAATCCCCAACCCCCAGCTTGGAACTATATCTCAGGAAACTATGGCATGAGGTTTAAAATTGTCTTCTTGTTGTCCCTGTCAGTCCTCGTTGTTAGGAGCAATTTGACAATGCGGTTGACCACATCCCTAAGTGCAGACCTGGTAAGTCCTCTTGGTCCTAATCCTGAAACACTTTGATCCTCATCCCAGTGTCTATTGAGGTAGGATAGACCAGTCCATCAGGCCTTCTAAAATGCAATGCACTCACTCACCACCCGGATGCCTCTGTATCTGCCTAAAGGACCAGGGCTGCCTGTGTAAGGACCATGGAAAAGCTTACATGGGCTTTCTACCCCTGAGCCAGAGCGGTGCTCCATTTATCTTCAATTCCAGGACCTAGAAGACAGTGCCTTATCCAAAGAAAATGCGCACAGGTAGACTGATGGAGAGGCGCTTGGCTTGGATTTTATCATAAAAGCTGTACTTTATTTCTGACTGCCAGGTTTTGTAATGCTATGAACTTCCACTGGGGCTTAAATTACGCACCTCACTCCAAAGTCATGCCCTGCGTGTTATGCTTTAACTGCGTCTACTGTAACAGGCCTTGTGCCAGACATTATGCACCGTGCCGAGAATCCAAACATAGGCGGCATGTTCTCCCCTCTCTTCAGGGAGAAGTAATACCTGTACACAAACATGGTTAGTAGGTGGTAAGAACTATGTGGGCAGCAGAGAACAAGGCACACAGCTCAGAGGTAAGAGAAGACTCCAGGAGGAGGAATGTGGGACTCTGGCTAGGTCTTCAAGAGAAGGAAAGGTAGAACATTTCAGAAAACAGAGAGAGGTCAACAGGAGGCTTGAAGCTGAGCTCTGCAGGGACACTCCCTCCCCCTCCCAAGGAGAAGGCCATTTTATAGAGTGTTAGGGCTTGACAATGGAGAGGTGACAACAGCTAATATCTTTAAGACAATGGCCAGCTTTCCATGTGAAAACAATCATTCTAGCGCCTGCATGCTTATAATGGCTGAGCAGATGTAACCTTGAGGGGGGCCACAGCATAATGTGAAGCCAGTTCAATGGTCAGGAAGGTCTTGAACTCAAACACTAGAGACAGGAATGAGGGGAAGGTCCTAAGCGGGAGGCATTTGGGGAACAAAAGGATGTGGGCATGGTGTGGTGGCTGTGTCTGTGGAGCATTGTGGCATAAAGGGTTCCAGGTCTCAGCTGGTTACTAGGTGGACTATCTGAGTGCAGAGGCTGTGGGGGTGGGGGGAATGGTAGCATTCCTGCAATAGAGATGAGGGGAGGAAAAGAAGCAGATTTGGGAGAAGAAATGCCTTGTTCCGAGATGGGCTGATGCTAAAGACCGGTGACATACTCGGATTCATATCTGGAGGTCCCATTTGTGACACTGGAGCTCAGGCAGAGGTCAGGACCATAGGAGCCATAGGAAAGTTGTCAGGGTACAGGTGGAGTTCAGGCAGGACTGATGGGGTGTACTCGGGATAGTTTCAGTGGAGGTGTGAAAAGACTGATCCACTTTCAAGGCTGGGCTGCAGAGGGGGGAAGGGCTGAGGAGAATGCACCCCTGAGTTCCTAAGCTGAAGAGCTGGAGGGAGGAGGAGTCATCTAAGTCACCCGCTGTGAGGGCTGAGAGGCACTGATAGAAGCTGGCAGTGCAAGAGCCACTGTGGTTTCCATTAAGTAGAATGAATTGGCAGGGAGGGGCTGAACGGAGGACGGGAGGTAAGGACTATGTAGATCTGGGGTGGGGTGGGGGTGGGGGACAGAATGTGGAGCCAAAGGAAGGCTTATGAGCTGTCTGATCCTAAGATCAGGGAAACCTCCATGATTATGAGCTAGGCAGAAGGAGCTAGCCTAAAAGGAGAAGCAAGAAGCAGCAGAGGCAGTGAGCGTCATCCTAAGCCAAAGAGTGTCATTGCTAAAGGTTTGGAGTTGAGGGCTAGGGAGATGGCTCAGCTGGAAAGGACCTGAGTTCAAATCTCTGCATTCCCCCTTCCACCACACGCCACAAAAACAAAACAAAAGACATAGAAAGCTGGGTGTAGAAGTATCAATCTGTAATCGAAGTGCTTCTAGATCGAGATGAGAGGCCAAGACAAGAAAATCCCCAGAAATTTGGGGATCAGTGGGCTTGTGGGGATCACTCAACAGTGAAACTCCTGTCTCAAGATGGTAGGTGAGGTTTGACTTCCAAGATTGTCCTTTAGCCTCCATATACACTCTGTGACATGCATGTGTGAGTGCTTGCACACACACACACACACACACACACACACACACACACACACACACACACAAACACCACACAAAGATTTGGGGAGAGTACTGTTTTGAGACACTGTCTATAATTGCAGACAGGGAGTTATACCTTGGATTGAGTCAGCCCAGAATTTTATCGTTTCACTTGGTGGCCATAGATTCCAGTCTTATCCTTAACTCCTATAACCCAGTCTCTTCCTCTATAAAATAAACCTCAACCCACAGAATCCTGTGGGAGTTAGGGGGGCTTGGGTTTTGGATATTTTTTGCATCCACAGAAGAGACACCTCAGTCTCTGCTTTGCTCCAGAAGTATTCGTTTCTTCTTACAAGCCTGAGTCTAGGGTCATAAGAACCCAAAATGCTGTGCCCCAGAGTAACAAGTGAGAGGCTTTCCGCCCCTCTCAAGTCAGAATTACAGGTTACAAAGTCTGCATGTACCTGCCCTCTTCTCAAATGGAAAAGAACTATGCGTGCACTCCCCAGAATTCCCACCCCTGACGTTTGGACAAAGCCTAAGGCTCGGCCCATATTAGGGGTCACTGGACCTGAAGTCTTCTTCTCCTGTGGGAAGAAAGCTGAGGCCCAGAGAGCTCAGACAACATCCTCACTCATGTAGCTTGCAAAGAAGGTTCCAGAAACAGTCTATCCCTCCAGCTACTGTTTTAACAGGCTGCTCCAAACCCCCTGTCAATGTTATTCTCATATGTCTGCATCTCACAATTGAGGAAGTCTCAGGTCCCCTGGCAGGAACAGAAGCTCTATGTCATGGAGACAGAAGTAGAGGAGTTCAGAGAAAAGACACCCAAGCGTCAGCTTTAATCCAGGCCCCCACCTGCTTCCTAGGCTCACTTCCTTCTCTGCTCTCCTGCAATGAAACCAGCATGTGTTAATTTCCTCCACCCCGGAGTCGAGCTCTCCAGAAACCTGCACCTGGGTACTACTGAATGGAACTTGGTTTGTATTCTGCAAATGGTTTTCCACATATCATTGTCCTGGCATGATTACATCCTTATAGACTCAGAAGGGTAAATGGATGGCCATTGTCTCATCTTCCAGTTGAGGAAATGAAAACTCATTTCCCTGGTACTGACGTGAAGGTAGTTGTGGCTTTGTTCTATGATCACCCTCTTGGATGTTGACACACATGTCTTATTTCTCCAGTGAGCTCCGGGCACCATAAGGCTGGAACTGTTGTGTCTGGCTCCTTTTCCCACCTTGGGTCTGACATTTGTCCCTCATCTCTCTCTGCTTTCCCTCCACCTGACACCAGAGTATGGGACCCCAGAATTAACTGTGACCATGTTCCCTGTCTGTTCAGATGCCTCTGCTTCATGTTGCCCAAATTCCCTAAGTCAGCTTTCAAGACCTTCCAAATTCTGGTCCCTACTAACTTTCCCTCCTTCTCTCTCCCTGTTGGGGAGAAGGTCTCTTACACTGGATACCACACACCCTCTTATTGGCAGGTCTTTGCAGGTGGTGATTCTTGTCCCCAGAGTTAGCTTACTTGTCATGGTTTGTGCATTTGGAGGTTCAGACACCATGTTGTGATCTGGTCTCTGCCCCTCAGATGAGAATTAATCATTTTCTCCTCTTCTTGCCTAATTCACTGTCTGAATGAATGGTTTTTGTGACATACCTCAGTTCTTTCTGTGAGAGCAAGAGCCTCCCTTTATTAACTTGTTTACCCTCTTGGTGTGTATTTTGCACAGCACTGTAAGTACCCAATAGTTGAACGAGCGTGTGTTAGTCCAATTTGTGTTGCTGTAATGGAATTCCTGAGGCTGAGCAGTTTATAAAGAAGATAAATTTTTGTTTGTTTTAGCTCCCAGGTATGGAGGCTAGGAAG